>NC_088399.1:89391201-89468701 GCF_034236695.1 Oncorhynchus nerka | reverse complement strand
TAGTAGACCGGTGATGACGACCGCCGAGCGCCACCCGAACGGGAAGGGGAGCCACCTTCAGTGGCAGCTAGTAGACCGGTGATGACGACCGCCGAGCGCCACCCGAACGGGAAGGCGAGCCACCTTCAGTGGCAGCTAGTAGACCGGTGATGACGACCGCCGAGCGCCACCCGAACGGGAAGGGGAGCCACCTTCGGTGGCAGCTAGTAGACCGGTGATGACGACCGCCGAGCGCCACCCGAACGGGAAGGGGAGCCACCTTCAGTGGCAGCTAGTAGACCGGTGATGACGACCGCCGAGCGCCACCCGAACGGGAAGGGGAGCCACCTTCAGTGGCAGCTAGTAGACCGGTGATGACGACCGCCGAGCGCCACCCGAACGGGAAGGGAGCCACCTTCAGTGGCAGCTAGTAGACCGGTGATGACGACCGCCGAGCGCCACCCGAACGGGAAGGGGAGCCACCTTCAGTGGCAGCTAGTAGACCGGTGATGACGACCGCCGAGCGCCACCCGAACGGGAAGGGGAGCCACCTTCAGTGGTGGTCGTGACAGTGTACATTTGTGCATGTTTCACACATCGATTAACATGATAGTAGTCACATCATAAATATGAAAAGATTGTCACAGCCATATACTAATTTTTCTATTCTATTCTGGCCGGTAGCTGGTCTGTTGATTCACCACATTAAGCTGTTTTACTAGGTTGTGTAACTGACTGGGTAATCTTGAACATCTCTGTTTTGCTTGTGCACACTTCAACAGCCCCCTCTCCTCTTCTCTCTCCTTTCCTGACCATGCTGTGTGTATTAGCAGCAACTCTCATGTACGTGGCAGGTGACCTGCACTGCCCTCCGTGCTTGTTGCTCTCTTTTTGCTTTGTGACAGAAGTGATTGGCTATGTAGTAGAGGTAGAGGAGGTGAGGTAGAGGAGGTGAGGTAGAGGAGGTGAGGTAGAGGAGGTGAGGTAGAGGAGGTGAGGTAGAGGAGGAGAGGTAGAGGAGGAGAGGTAGAGGAGGAGAGGTAGAGGAGGAGAGGTAGAGGAGGAGAGGTGGAGGAGGAGGAGGTTAGTCATGCTTTTGAGGTTTACTGCGGGTCTCACCAGGTGTTTGGTGCTCTGAATGCAGAGATGGCTCTGTGTGGGGGCGTGTATAATAAGTTCTCCCTACGATAACAGTAAAAAGAAGTACAGTACCAGTCAAAAGTTTGGACAAACCTACTCATCCCAGAGTTTTTCTTTATTTTACTATTTTCTATATTGTAGAATAATAATGAAGACATCAAAACTATAAAGTAACACATATGGAATGCAAACAAGGCAATCATAACACAATACAATGTCTCTAAGAAAGCATGTGTGTGTGTGAGAGCGAGAAAGAAAGAAAAGAGAAGAGAGAGAGAGCGTGAGAGAGAAGAGAGAAGAGAAGAGGAGAAGAGGGAGAGATAGAGAGGGAACTGATTAAGCCTCATTCAGTGTCACCAATGATCCCTGTTAGAGGTCACAGCTCCCTCTTCACCCTCTCTGCTCTCTAGTTGAACTGAGACCGTCAGATGACAGATGACCTAAATAAAGTAAAGAGACGTTGGCTACTCTATTGAAACAAATGTTCTATTTATAATGTTTGCTCTGTATTGATCTGCAATGTGAGCCATAATATTACGACAAATCTAAGCTCTGAGGCCTGGAGGGTTTTGATTGTTGCGTATCTCAGCAGACCTCAGAAAAATATCTTAAATCCCAAATGGCACCCTATTCCCTACATAGAGCATTCTCTTTGGGCCCTGTTAAAAAGTAGTGCACCTCATAGGGAATACATTTACATTTACATTTAAGTCATTTAGCAGACGCTCTTATCCAGAGCGACTTACAAATTGGTGCATTCACCTTATGACATCCAGTGGAGCAGCCACTTTACAATAGTGCATCTAAATCTTTTAAGGGGGGGGTGAGAAGGATTACTTTATCCTATCCTAGGTATTCCTTAAAGAGGTGGGGTTTCAGGTGTCTCCGGAAGGTGGTGATTGACTCCGCTGTCCTGGCGTCGTGAGGGAGTTTGTTCCACCATTGGGGGGCCAGAGCAGCGAACAGTTTTGACTGGGCTGAGCGGGAACTGTACTTCCTCAGTGGTAGGGAGGCGAGCAGGCCAGAGGTGGATGAACGCAGTGCCCTTGTTTGGGTGTAGGGCCTGATCAGAGCCTGGAGGTACTGAGGTGCCGTTCCCCTCACAGCTCCGTAGGCAAGCACCATGGTCTTGTAGCGGATGCGAGCTTCAACTGGAAGCCAGTGGAGAGAGCGGAGGAGCGGGGTGACGTGAGAGAACTTGGGAAGGTTGAACACCAGACGGGCTGCGGCGTTCTGGATGAGTTGTAGGGGTTTAATGGCACAGGCAGGAGCCCAGCCAACAGCGAGTTGCAGTAATCCAGACGGGAGATGACAAGTGCCTGGATTAGGACCTGCGCCGCTTCCTGTGTGAGGCAGGGTCGTACTCTGCGGATGTTGTAGAGCATGAACCTACAGGAACGGGCCACCGCCTTGATGTTAGTTGAGAATGACAGGGTGTTGTCCAGGATCACGCCAAGTTTCTTAGCGCTCTGGGAGGAGGACACAGTGGAGTTGTCAACCGTGATGGCGAGATCATGGAACGGGCAGTCCTTCCCCGGGAGGAAGAGCAGCTCCGTCTTGCCGAGGTTCAGCTTGAGGTGGTGATCCGTCATCCACACTGATATGTCTGCCAGACATGCAGAGATGCGATTCGCCACCTGGTCATCAGAAGGGGGAAAGGAGAAGATTAATTGTGTCTCGTCTGCATAGCAATGATAGGAGAGACCATGTGAGGTTATGACAGAGCCAAGTGACTTGGTGTATAGCGAGAATAGGAGAGGGCCTAGAACAGAGCCCTGGGGGACACCAGTGGTGAGAGCACGTGGTGAGGAGACGGATTCTCGCCACGCCACCTGGTAGGAGCGACCTGTCAGGTAGGACGCAATCCAAGCGTGGGCCGCGCCGGAGATGCCCAACTCGGAGAGGGTGGAGAGGAGGATCTGATGGTTCACAGTATCGAAGGCAGCCGATAGGTCTAGAAGGATGAGAGCAGAGGAGAGAGAGTTAGCTTTAGCAGTGCGGAGCGCCTCCGTGATACAGAGAAGAGCAGTCTCAGTTGAATGACTAGTCTTGAAACCTGACTGATTTGGATCAAGAAGGTCATTCTGAGAGAGATAGCGGGAGAGCTGGCCAAGGACGGCACGTTCAAGGGTTTTGGAGAGAAAAGAAAGAAGGGATACTGGTCTGTAGTTGTTGACATCGGAGGGATCGAGTGTAGGTTTTTTCAGAAGGGGTGCAACTCTCGCTCTCTTGAAGACGGAAGGGACGTAGCCAGCGGTCAGGGATGAGTTGATGAGCGAGGTGAGGTAAGGGAGAAGGTCTCCGGAAATGGTCTGGAGAAGAGAGGAGGGGATAGGGTCAAGCGGGCAGGTTGTTGGGGGCCGGCCGTCACAAGACGCAAGATTTCATCTGAGAGAGAGGGGAGAAAGAGGTCAGAGCACAGGGTAGGGCAGTGTGAGCAGAACCAGCGGTGTCGTTTGACTTAGCAAACGAGGATCGGATGTCGTCGACCTTCTTTTCAAAATGGTTGACGAAGTCATCTGCAGAGAGGGAGGAGGGGGGGAGGGGGAGGGGGATTCAGGAGGGAGGAGAAGGTGGCAAAGAGCTTCCTAGGGTTAGAGGCAGATGCTTGGAATTTAGAGTGGTAGAAAGTGGCTTTAGCAGCAGCGACAGAAGAGGATAATGTAGAGAGGAGGGAGTGAAAGGATGCCAGGTCCGCAGGGAGGCGAGTTTTCCTCCATTTCCGCTCGGCTGCCCGGAGCCCTGTTCTGTGAGCTCGCAATGAGTCGTCGAGCCACGAAGCGGGAGGGGAGGACCGAGCCGGCCTGGAGGATAGGGACATAGAGAGTCAAAGGATGCAGAAAGGGAGGAGAGGAGGGTTGAGGAGGCAGAATCAGGAGATAGGTTGGAGAAGGTTTGAGCAGAGGGAAGAGATGATAGGATGGAAGAGGAGAGAGTAGCGGGGGAGAGAGAGCGAAGGTTGGGACGGCGCGATACCATCCGAGTAGGGGCAGTGTGGGAAGTGT
Organism: Oncorhynchus nerka; assembly: GCF_034236695.1. Lineage (NCBI taxonomy): Eukaryota > Metazoa > Chordata > Actinopteri > Salmoniformes > Salmonidae > Oncorhynchus > Oncorhynchus nerka. Next base: position 89,464,577 of record NC_088399.1, on the reverse strand, counting down.
TGGATGAGAGCGAGAGGGAAAAGGATACAAGGTAGTGGTCGGAGACTTGGAGGGGAGTTGCAATGAGGTTAGTGGAAGAACAGCATCTAGTAAAGATGAGGTCGAGCCATTGCCTGCCTTGTGAGTAGGGGGGAAGGTGAGAGGGAGAGGTCAAAAGAGGAGAGGAGTGGAAAGAAGGAGGCAGAGAGGAAAGAGTCCAAGGTAGACGTGGAGAGGTTAAAGTCGCCCAGAACTGTGAGAGGTGAGCCGTCCTCAGGAAAGTAGCTTATCAAGGCATCAAGCTCATTGATGAACTCTCTGAGGGAACCTGGAGGGCGATAAATGATAAGGATGTTAAGCTTGAAAGGGCTGGTAACTGTGACAGCATGGAATTCAAAGGAGGCGATAGACAGATGGGTAAGGGGAGAAAGAGAGAATGACCACTTGGGAGAGATGAGGATCCCGGTGCCACCACCCCGCTGACCAGAAGCTCTCGGGGTGTGCGAGAACACGTGGGCGGACGAAGAGAGAGCAGTAGGAGTAGCAGTGTTATCTGTGGTGATCCATGTTTCCGTCAGTGCCAAGAAGTCGAGGGACTGGAGGGGAGCATAGGCTGAGATGAACTCTGCCTTGTTGGCCGCAGATCGGCAGTTCCAGAGGCTACCGGAGACCTGGAACTCCACGTGGGTCGTGCGCGCTGGGACCACCAGATTAGGGTGGCCGCGGCCACGCGGTGTGGAGCGTTTGTATGGTCTGTGCAGAGAGGAGAGAACAGGGATAGACAGACACATAGTTGACAGGCTACAGAAGAGGCTACGCTAATGCAAAGGAGATTGGAATGACAAGTGGACTACACGTCTCGAATGTTCAGAAAGTTGAGCTTACGTAGCAAGAATCTTATTGACTAAAATGATTAAAAATGATACAGTACTGCTGAAGTAGGCTAGCTGGCAGTGGCTGCGTTGTTGACTTTGTAGGCTAGCTGGCAGTGGCTTCGTTGTTGACTCGGGGGCTAGCTGGCTAGCTAGCAGTGTTGATTACGTTACGTTGCGTTAAAAGAACGACAATAGCTGGCTAGGTAACCTAGAAAATCGCTCTAGACTACACAATTATCTTTGATACAGAGACGGCTATGTAGCTAGCTATGTAGCTAGCTACGATCAAACAAATCAAACCGTTGTACTGTAATGAAATGAAATGAAAATGTGATACTACCTGTGGAGCGAGGCGGAATGCGACCGGGTTGTTGAGTTCTAATCGGTAGACGTTGGCTAGCTGTTGGCTAGCTAGCAGTGTCTCCTACGTTAAGGACGTTAAGGACGAACAAATAGCTGGCTGCGTTGTTGATTCAGGGGCTAGCTGGCTAGCTAGCTAGCAGTGTTGATTACGTTACGTTGCGTTAAAAGAACGACAATAGCTGACTAGGTAACCTAGAAAATCGCTCTAGACTACACAATTATCTACACAATTATCTTTGATAGCTATTTAGTAGTAAAGGTTAGCTTTAGGGTTAGCAGTGTGGTTAAGGTTAGCTTTGGGGTTAGCAGTGTGGTTAGCTATTTACTCACAGTAGCCGTCACCACAACAGCTGTTTTCTCTGGGCCTAGTTAACCATAGCCTCGGTTCTTCTCATTCCATCACCACAACAGCTGTTTTCTCTGGGCCTAGTTAACCATACCCTCGGGTCTTCTCATTCCATCACCACAACAGCTGTTTTCTCTGGGCCTAGTCAGCCATACCCTCGGGTCTTCTCATTCCATCACCACAACAGCTGTTTTCTCTGGGCCTAGTTAACCATACCCTCGGGTCTTCTCATTCCATCACCACAACAGCTGTTTTCTCTGGGCCTAGTCAGCCATACCCTCGGGTCTTCTCATTCCATCACCACAACAGCTGTTTTCTCTGGGCCTAGTTAACCATACCCTCGGGTCTTCTCATTCCATCACCACAACAGCTGTTTTCTCTGGGCCTAGTTAGCCATACCCTCGGGTCTTCTCGTTCCATCACCACAACAGCTGTTTTCTCTGGGCCTAGGTAACCATACCCTCGGTTCTTCTCATGTCTTTTAGCTGACATCACTGCTAATGTAGGTGGGGTCAACTCCCAGTGAGATTCGGTTTTTGAGTTTAGTATTTAGTATTTTATTAGGATTCCCAATTAGCTGTTGCCAAGGCAGCGGCTAGTCTTCCTGGGTTCCAAACAGGAAACAAAACACAACAAATAAAAACAAATGTATAATATACATAACACTACGTAATACAATACATAATACTTCAAATAAATATTTAACTAGGCAAGTCAGTTAAGAACAAATTCTTATTTACAACGACGGCCTATAATATACTACAATACACAATATATAAAAACGTGTGTCCCCGTCGTGCTGTAAAGGTTATTTTATCTGCTTTTTGAATCTGTTTTTATTGCTAGCTTGAGTTAGCTGGGTTGGCTGAGAGTTCCATGTGGTCATGGCTTTTTGATTATTACATTATTTTATTCATTAGGATCCCCATTAGCCGACGCCAATGGCGACAGATAGTTTTACTGAGGTCCGACACATATTGAAAAATACATTACAGACAAAATACTTTACAGTTTACATACACTTAAAAACATGAACATGTAGTGTGTGTGTGTGTGTGCATTGATCAGTTATGGCTCTATTTAATACTGTGAGTTTCCCAGTCTCTGTTCTGGACCTGGGGACTGTGAAGAGACTTCTGGTTGAATGTCTTATGTGATACCGATGGGTGTTCAAACTGTATGCCAACTGCTTGAACAGACAGTTTGTAACCTTCAACACATCGACACCTCGCACAAAGAACAATAGTGATGCAGTCGATCTCTCCTCAACTTTGAGCCAGGAGAGACTGACATGCATGTCATTGACATTCACCCTCTGTGTACATCTAAGTGTAAAACGTGCTGCTCCGTTCCAACTGCTGCTCCGTTCTGGACCAATTGGCCTTCTGTGCCGCACATGACCACACTGGGCAGTAGTCCAGTTGTGACAAATCTAGGGCCTGTAGGACCTGCCTGGTTGCAGAGCAACGCCTTATCATGGACAGATCTCTTCCCATTTTAGCAACCATTGAGTCTATATGTTTTGACCAATGACAGCTTGCTATCTAGGATCAGAAGTACTCCACTATAGAGGGAATAAGGTGCCGTTTCGGACGCAGCCACTGTCATTCAGAATACCTCTGGTCCTCCATCAGATAGTTGCTGGTCCCTGGCAGTGGTCTTTGACCTCCTACCGTCTCTCCTCCCTTGCCTTTCATGGCTTCACCAAAGGGAGAAAGCTCTTCAGTGGATCTGTGGAGACATGCTGGATTGGCTGAAGCTCTGTCTGATAAATTGGGAGAAGTCATGGGCCTATTTCCCCATGTTTCATCATGCAACACCCAGAGTTAATATAATGATATTTGCCATTTAGCAGAATATTTTATAAATAGAGAACTACTGTACAGCGAGGTCATACCCTGGAGTTGTTGGCACAACGCTCTTACCAAATGAGCTGTCCAGGACCAGGCCTAGTTAGTAAACCTCCTCTCTTTATGGGTTAACATGGCAGGGGTGATGGTTAATCCACTTATGCTCCCATTAAGATTCAGGAAAAAAATGTTGACTCCATTAATTCTGCTAGCTAATTAAGTGTAGGGCATATTTCGCATGTTAGCGTTTTCCCTCATGAATCTTTTTCTGGAGGCAGAGTGGCCACTACCTAGCACAGCCACAAAGTCACAAAATCAGACTTTAAACCTAACCCTAACTTTAACCGTAACCTTAACCACACTGCTAACCCTAATGCCTAAAGCTAACCTTTAACCACACTGCTAACCCCAAAGCTAACCTTAACCACACTGCTAACCCTAAAGTTAACCTTTACTACAATGCTAACCCTAAAGCTAACCTTAACCACACTGCTAACCCTAAAGCTAACCTTAACCACGCTGCTAACCCTAAAGCTAACCTTAACCACACTGCTATTCCTAAAGCTAACCTTTACTACAACGCTAACCCTAAAGCTAACCTTAACCACACTGCTAACCCTAAAGCTAACCTTTACTACAATGCTAACCCTAAAGCTAACCTTAACCACACTGCTAACCCTAAAGCTAACCTTAACCACACTGCTAACCCTAAAGCTAACCTTAACCACACTGCTAACCCTAAAGCTAACCTTAAATTAAGACCAAAAACAAAGAAACAAAGAAAATCATATTCAATAACAATATAGCCAATTTTGACTTTGCAGCTGGCCTATCTAAGGGAAAGAGAAAGAGAAATAAGATACCTAGTCAGTTGCACAACTGGATGCATTAAACTGAAATGTGTCTTCCACATTTAAACCCTCAATCGCTTAGTTCTGCCTCCAGGACAAGACTCATGACAATAAATGTCAGCTTGCGCATATTTCAAGTGTAGGGGACACTTAGGCCTTGAGACACTGACAGAAAAATACACACTGTTGTATCATATTGTTCCCATGATTTGTATAGTACTTGTTGAATAAAAGGGGAAGGTTTCAAATTCATACATTATCACCAGTATGGTGTCCTCTAGCCTTCACAGGAAGTTTACATTTCTGTAAAACCTTAGGTACTGTACATAATTGTGCCATAACTAGAGCTACAAATATATATGATAACGTTAGAGTTTCCGAGAGAGACGACACTATAGATTTATAGCACATAAACTCAATCTCCCTTTATGAAATAATGTATTTTTCCATTTTGGCCCCGGCCAGGCGGCAGCTTGCAGATGACATTGGGGAGCTCTCCGCCTCTCCCACCTAGGATCTGATAGCATGTTCATGTCACAAATTGATAAATCTCAAAAGAGTGGACCCAATTGGCAAAAACTGGTTAAATCAACATTGTTTCCACATCATTTCAACAAAAAAAATGTAATGTGATGACATTGAATCAACTTTTTGGATTTGCTGAAAATCATAAACTTCAGGGAATTTGGTATTTTTTTTCCGCCCAACTTCTAACCTAAATCCAATGACACGGTGAACTGTTTTGTTGATTTCACATTGTAATTCGCATTAGTTGACAACTCAACCAAATGTTAATCAAAGCTAGATGCTGAACTGTGCCCAGTGGGCAGCTTGGCTCTTTATGGCTTCTCACAAGGATCCAGTGGCTGTTATATCACTTTTAGAGACTTAAGCTCCCGATGCCTGACTAAAGCTATGGGACAGACCATGATTATTCATGAAGGACTTGGCAGCGAGCCGGGCATGGAGAACCTTTTCCCTAAACACTCTGAGAATGATTTCCCTCCTGTCCACTGGGCTTGGGAAAGTAAACTGAACTAAGGTAAAGTGGTACCTCTGGTGGGGGAGAGTTTTGCTAGAGGGACGTTTGGGAGCTTGGAAACAGGACAGAGGCTGGATAATGCTGATGAGGGAATTCTTAGTGGATGTCTGTAATAAATGGAACATCGCCGCCGGATCCTCCCCATCTATCAGTGTCTCTCTATGTCTCTCTTTAGCTAAAAGGATATTTAGTGTCCCACATATGTCTCTCTTCAGCTAAAAGGATATTTAGTGTCCCACATATGTCTCTCTTCAGCTAAAGGGATATTTAGTGTCCCACATATGTCTCTCTTCAGCTAAAAGGATATTTAGTGTCCCACATATGTCTCTCTCTTCAGCTAAAAGGATATTTAGTGTCCCACAGAAGTCTCTCTTCAGCTAAAGGGATATTTAGTGTGCCACAGAAGTCTCTCTTCAGATAAGGTGATAGTTAGTGTCCCACAGAAGTCTCATAATTAGGGCAGGGGAACATAGTTAGGGTAGGGGAACATAGTTAGGGTAGGGGAACATAGTTAGGGTAGGGGAACATAGTTAGGGTAAGGGAACATAGTTAGGGCAGGGGAACATAGTTAGGGTAGGGGAACATAATTAGGGTAGGGGAACATAGTTATGGTAGGGGAACATAGTTAGGGTAGGGGAACATAGTTAGGGTAGGGGAACATAGTTAGGGTAGGGGAACATAGTTATGGTAGGGGAACATAATTAGGGTAGGGGAACATACTTATGGTAGGGGAACATAGTTAGGGTAGGGGAACATAGTTAGGGTAGGGGAACATAGTTAGGGTAGGTAGGGGAACATAGTTAGGGTAGGGGAACATAGTTAGGGTAGGGGAACATAGTTATGGTAGGGGAACATAGTTAGGGTAGGGGAACATAATTCAAGTCTTTGATGCGTTTCAGATCGGCACTGTGATTTCTTGAACAACGAGGTATCAGTTCGCTTAACTTCCAAAAAACCTTGAAGCTTTGATCACTGGAGGCATATTTAAGAGGTGGAGCTACAGTGTATAGGTATTAGCGGTCAACCGATTAATCGGAATGGCCGATTCATTAGGGCCGATTTCAAGTTTTCATAACAATCGGTAATCGGCATTTTTGGACACCGATCATGGGAGTGCAGCAAGGAGCCAAGGTAAGTTGCTAGCTAGCATTAAACGTATCTTATAAAAAAACAATCAATCTTAACATAATCACTAGTTAACTACACATGGTTGATGATTTTACTAGTTTATCTAGCTTGTCCTGTGTTGCATATAATTGATGCGGTGCCTGTTAATTTATCATTGAATCATAGCCTACTTTGCCAAATGGGTGATTTAACAAAAGCATTCGTGAAAAAAGCACCATCGTTGCACCAATGTGTACCTAACCATAAACATCAACGCCTTTCTTAAAATCATATTATTATATTATATTATATTATATTTTTAAGCCTGCATATTTAGTTCATATTGCCTGCTAACATTAATTTATTTTAACTAGGGAAATTGTGTCACTTCTCTTGCATTCTGTGCAACAGAATTTAGCAGTTTGGGCTGCCTGGCTCGTTGCGAACTGTGTGAGGACTATTTGTTCCTAACAAAGACAGCCAACTTCGCAAAACGGGGGATGATTTAACAAAAGTGCATTTGCGAAAAAAGAACAATCGTTGCACGAATGTACCTACCCATAAACATCAATGCCTTTCTTAAAATCTGTCTTTGTCTCTCTCTGCATCTCTGTGTGTCTGTGTGTCTCTGTGAATCTCTGTGTCTATATTTCTCAGTATTTTTCCTTCTCTCTCTCTCTCTCTCTCTCTCTCTCTCTCGGCGGTCAATTGTCCAAGATATATATACACAGTATATCACAAAAGTGAGTACACCCCTCACGTTTTTGTAAATATTTGAGTATATCCTTTCATGTGACAACACTGAAGAAATGACACTTTGCTACAATGTAAAGTAGTGAGTGTACAGCTTGCATAACAATGTACATTTGCTGCCCCCTCAAAATAACTCAACACACAGCCATTAATGTCTAAACCGCTGGCAACAAAAGTGAGTACACCCCTAAGTGAAAATGTCCAAATTGGTTGTCACATGAAAAGATATACTCAAATATTGACAAAAATGTGAGGGGTGTACTCACTTTTGTGATATACTGTATATATGTTACATACATACGTATGGATAGGCATATGCTTCAATTCTGTTAAATGCAGATAAAACAACATTTAAAAATTTAAAAAACTGATGACGTACATAACAAGTGCTCGGGGCCAAATGAGAGTTTCTTCCATATCTGTGTAGCCACACACACACACACACACCTGGGTTTCTGTTAGCTGGTAATAGCTGGCTTTGGACCGATATTTTTTTTTTTTGAAAGGCCAATAAATAAAATTGACGGCGGTCAATTGTCCAAGAGAAGAAGAAACAGTCCCAATGGCCTCTTTCATTTGTGGAAATACATTTGACTGGTCATGCTTATAGGTACATTTGCATAATTTAATGGAATCAAATTGACCCGTGTGTACAGTATATTCCTTATGCATCTTTATTTACCACACGCATACATCATACAGATAAAGAGCATTTGAAATCTGTCAGACAGAGCGAGAGCTGCTGCCACAGCATCTCAAACAGCAAAAGCATAGGCAACAGAAGGCAGGCTTCATCAGCGTATCACACACCACTTTGCAATGAGCTGGAGGCAGTATGCATTTTAAAAACATATACTTACCTTGCTTCAAAGTAGCCTAGCGAAAATCAGACCATATCAGTGGAGGCAATTATTTGATATCAACTTTCATGTATTGTCCAGTAGCCAAAGGAACAAGTGTGATCATATTAACAACTCATGTAGTTGTTGCATATTAGTTCTCCCTTCTTTCAATTTTTTACAGAAATGTTAATCTCTGTCACATGAAACTGCTCACATGTGTAGTGTGCTTTTCACAATGGTGTTTTCCCGCTAATTGCATAATGGAACGAACAATCCTGCGAAACCTACTGCCTTGTGCACTTTGCTGTGCTTATGCATTTACTAAATAATATATGACCAACATTTTAAGCTAAATGTTCTGATCTACTCCATCAGACTTATTGTCCCTGAGTCTGTTTCCATCAGACTTAACGTCCCAGGGTCTGTCTCTTTCAGACTTAACGTCCCAGAGTCTGTTTCCATCAGACTTAACGTCCCAGGGTCTGTCTCTTTCAGACTTAACGTCCCAGGGTCTGTCTCTTTCAGACTTAACGTCCCAGGGTCTGTCTCTTTCAGACTTAACGTCTCAGAGTCTGTTTCTTTCAGACTTAACGTCCCAGGGTCTGTCTCTTTCAGACTTAACGTCCCAGAGTCTGTTTCTTTCAGACTTAACGTCCCAGGGTCTGTCTCTTTCAGACTTAACGTCCCAGAGTCTGTTTCCATCAGACTTAACGTCCCAGGGTCTGTCTCTTTCAGACTTAACGTCCCAGAGTCTGTTTCCATCAGACTTAACGTCCCAGGGTCTGTCTCTTTCAGACTTAACGTCCCAGGGTCTGTCTCTTTCAGACTTAACGTCCCAGGGTCTGTCTCTTTCAGACTTAACGTCCCAGGGTCTGTTTCCATCAGACTTAACGTCCCAGGGTCTGTCTCTTTCAGACTTAACGTCCCAGAGTCTGTCTCTTTCAGACTTAACGTCCCAGAGTCTGTTTCTTTCAGACTTAACGTCCCAGGGTCTGTCTCTTTCAGACTTAACGTCTCAGAGTCTGTTTCTTTCAGACTTAACGTCCCAGGGTCTGTCTCTTTCAGACTTAACGTCCCAGAGTCTGTTTCCATCAGACTTAACGTCCCAGGGTCTGTCTCTTTCAGACTTAACGTCCCAGAGTCTGTTTCTTTCAGACTTAACGTCCCAGGGTCTGTCTCTTTCAGACTTAACGTCTCAGAGTCTGTTTCTTTCAGACTTAACGTCCCAGGGTCTGTCTCTTTCAGACTTAACGTCCCAGAGTCTGTTTCCATCAGACTTAACGTCCCAGGGTCTGTCTCTTTCAGACTTAACGTCCCAGAGTCTGTTTCTTTCAGACTTAACGTCCCAGGGTCTGTTTCTTTCAGACTTAACGTCCCAGAGTCTGTTTCTTTCAGACTTAACGTCCCAGAGTCTGTCTCTTTCAGACTTAACGTCTCAGAGTCTGTTTCCATCAGACTTAACGTCCCAGGGTCTGTCTCTTTCAGACTTAACGTCCCAGTCTGTTTCTTTCAGACTTAACGTCCCAGGGTCTGTCTCTTTCAGACTTAACGTCCCAGAGTCTGTTTCTTTCAGACTTAACGTCCCAGGGTCTGTCTCTTTCAGACTTAACGTCCCAGAGTCTGTTTCTTTCAGACTTAACGTCCCAGGGTCTGTCTCTTTCAGACTTAACGTCCCAGAGTCTGTTTCCATCAGACTTAACGTCCCAGGGTCTGTCTCTTTCAGACTTAACGTCCCAGAGTCTGTTTCTTTCAGACTTAACGTCCCAGGGTCTGTCTCTTTCAGACTTAACGTCCCAGAGTCTGTTTCTTTCAGACTTAACGTCCCAGGGTCTGTCTCTTTCAGACTTAACGTCCCAGAGTCTGTCTCTTTCAGACTTAACGTCCCAGAGTCTGTTTCCATCAGACTTAACGTCCCAGGGTCGGTCTCTTTCAGACTTAACGTCCCAGAGTCTGTCTCTTTCAGACTTAACGTCCCAGAGTCTGTTTCCATCAGACTTAACGTCCCAGGGTCTGTCTCTTTCAGACTTAACGTCCCAGAGTCTGTTTCTTTCAGACTTAACGTCCCAGGGTCTGTCTCTTTCAGACTTAACGTCCCAGGGTCTGTCTCTTTCAGACTTAACGTCCCAGAGTCTGTTTCCATCAGACTTAACGTCCCAGGGTCTGTCTCTTTCAGACTTAACGTCCCAGTCTGTTTCTTTCAGACTTAACGTCCCAGGGTCTGTCTCTTTCAGACTTAACGTCCCAGAGTCTGTTTCTTTCAGACTTAACGTCCCAGAGTCTGTTTCTTTCAGACTTAACGTCCCAGAATCTGTTTCTTTCAGACTTAACGTCCCAGGGTCTGTCTCTTTCAGACTTAACGTCCCAGAGTCTGTTTCTTTCAGACTTAACGTCCCAGGGTCTGTCTCTTTCAGACTTAACGTCCCAGAGTCTGTTTCTTTCAGACTTAACGTCCCAGGGTCTGTCTCTTTGCAGAGTTTTGCATGCGCAACAGCTTGGAGCAGACATTTTCTCTCTCTCTCCTATTGAAAAAGCCATGGTCCGGTTGAAATATGATCGATTATTTATTGTAAAAACAACCTGAGGATTGATTATAAAAAACGTTTGACACGTTTCTACGAACTTTACGGATACTATTTGGAATGTTCGTCTGCCCCGTCATGACCTGCACGAGCCTGTGGATTTCTGAACAAAACGCGCCAACCAAATGGAGGTTTTTGGGTATAAAAATAATCTTTATCGAACAAAAGGAACATTTATTGCATAACTGGGAGTCTCGTGAGTGCAAACATCCAAAGACCATCAAAGGTAAGCGATTCATTTGATTGATTTTCTGACTTTCGTGACCAATCTACTTTGCTGCTAGCTGTTTGTAATGTTTTGTCTGCTGAGAGAGATGTCCTTACATAAACGCTTGGATAGCTTTTGGTGTAAAGCTTTTTGAAATCTGACATGCCAGGTGGATTAACAACAAGCTAAGCTGTGTTTTGCTATATTGCACTTGTGACTTCATGAAAATGTAATATTTCTAGTAATTTAATTTAGGCGCTCTGCAATTCAGCGGATGTTAAAGAAAATGATCCCGCCAATAAGTTTTTATTATCCCAGAGTCTGTTTGGAATAGTTAGCTTCTTTCTCAACAAGCTGACCAATAGAATAGGTGCACTTTTATACTATGGGGGATGTTGAATTGTCATAGGCTAGTGATTTGTTTTCCATTTGTTACTTGTCTTGTGGGCTGAGGAAAAGTAAATGTGGACAGTTATTCTAAAGTCTTCAAAGTGCACATCAGAATTAGGTAAGAAGGACCGCAAATCATTGCATCCTCGACTTACATGTTCTGTTAATAAGAATTACTATATTCTGCATGTGATTTCTGTCACTCTGAGCACCTTGGGTGGACGTCCTAATCAGGTTACGCACCCAATGCGTATGGGTCCGGTACATTTCTCAGGTGTCCAGTAAATTAAAATGCTGCTTGTCAAATGTCCAGCGACACATTTTCCTAACGGAAAGCACTGATCCAGGCAGGGAAGAACTGTGTGAAATAAATAAAGAATCTGTCAATAATCTCTCTGCTCATCAGCTAAAAGACGATACAAAACAGATCAGCAACAGCATCTTTATGAGATCAAACAGTTGGTGGCTAATTACGGAACACGCTAAAGTAACTAACACAACTATCTCTCTCTCTCTCTCTCTCTCTCTCAAACAACCAACACATAACAAACCCATTATAACCCAAACAACATGCAGCAGCTCTCTCTTTAAACGATGCCAGCGTCTCTCCTGACTCATGCACATACATTTAGAGTACTCTCTCATCATTGGAGTAACACAGAAGGTCTTGTCCACTGTGGCCTCTTTTAGAAATAGGGTACATTTTCAATTAAAACCAACCACTCTGAGCATCGGTCGTTAAAAGTGACATTGCCTCCATCTCCTTTAAACCCGTCCAGCGTTCAGACCAGGCCAAATACACTTTTACATTTTAATAATCCTCTTGGGTGAATCTTCATTTTTTTCTCTCTTTTATTTTGCTGTATCACCTCAATATGTTGTTATAGATAAGTCTATGTGAGAATGGAATACGTCCCAAATGGCACCCTATTCACTATATAGTGCACTACTTTAGACCAGAGCCCTATGGGCCCTTATCAAAAGTAGTGCACTATATAGGAAAATGCCATTTGGGCACACATACATGATGTCCTGCCGGTAATAAGAACTCCCTCTGCTTAAGTTGTAGTGGTTACTGTGACGTTAGCTCTTGATTGGTGCTCTCTGGTGCATAATGATTGGATTTGGATTGGGGATGGAGACTAGGGTCAACGGGAGGACATGGAGCCGTTGATGAAACCCCAATAGGTTATTTACTGACCACTGGCCTCTATCACCTCTGTCTACTCAGAACCATCTCCTTCCCTTATGATTTTACATTACACATATTCTCATTTAAACAATGTCCATTGCTAACGTGGTTATTGAAAAATTGGTTGGTAGTAGTTTTAATATTGTTAAACGTTAAGAGGCTATTCTTCTTAGAAATATATATTTTTTGTGTTGCTTTTCATTAAAACATTCCATGGTAGGGCAGCTACTGACCATGATCTCGTTTCCCCGAGGAAGCAAGCATCTCTCTTTCTCTGTCCATTGCCCTTGCTGAAAACAACATGTGGACTGAATGCTATCAACATCAGTGAGACATAAAAACATAATGTCACACACTAAGTCGCTATTTGGTCACGCTGATTTCCCTCAGGTGTCTTTTTATGTCGACTGCTCTAGTACGGCATGAGCAGAACATGACCGACTCTGTCTATGTGGACTGAACGAGTGTTGTATTGCTCTGCTAAAGTATGTCGTTCGTATGGGCTCGCTGGCTCAGTAGTGTCCTGTGCCAATATGAATGGCTGAACAGAACCTAACTGGCATATAATACAGTATTCTACAGTGTGTGGGTGATGGGTTAGTGTATTGTCCTGACTGTTTTCCATGCCTTGAGGGTGGCTATAAGTGAACAGAAATCTACATCCAACTCTTCCAACCTTCCAGGATGTCAATCTGTTGGGCACCTCAGCTCCACATCTTGAAAGCTCATATTTATTTTTTAAAACACATTCAATGGGGTTTTTCCAACTTCCTAAAGGCATGACTTCCAGTACATTTATTGTAAATTGTTTAGACTAGACATTGCTGTGTTGAAGCTTTGGGCTATCTGATATTTCTGGAGAGATGGAGCTGTTACGCCAACTACTACTGGATGATCACTAAGTCTTTATTCACTTGAAAATATGTTTTGTTGTTGCATATAACAACTCTCTTCCTGTGACACCCTGAGAGAGTGGGGTCACGACCAGGTCCTGCCATTATCAACTGTGATCCTGGTGCAATTTGGGTTAAGGTCATGCTCAACATGGCCTGGTCAACCTAGGGATTCAAACGAGCAACGTTTCGGATACTGGCCCAACGCTCTAGGCTACCGCTAGGCTACCTGCCACCCCACTAGGCTACCTCTAACCGCTAGGCTACCTCTAACCGCTAGGCTACCTCTAACAGCTAGGCTACCTCTAACCGCTAGGCTACCTCTAACCGCTAGGCTACCTCTAACCGCTAGGCTACCTCTAACCGCTAGGCTACCTCTAACCGCTAGGCTACTTCTAACCGCTAGGCTACCTGCCACCCCACTAGGCTACCTCTAACCGCTAGGCTACCTCTAACCGCTAGGCTACCTCTAACCACTAGGCTACCTGCCACCCCACTAGGCTACCTTTAACCGCTAGGCTACCTCTAACCGCTAGGCTACCTCTAACTGCTAGTCTACCTCTAACCGCTAGGCTACCTCTAACCGCTAGGCTACCTCTAACCGCTAGGCTACTTCTAACCGCTAGGCTACCTCTAACCGCTAGGCTACCTGCCGCCCTCTAAACCATTGGATCATCTTCTAAAATGCATGGGAAAAGTCCTTTAGCTTCCCCTTGTCCAGTACTGTAGCCATCTATAGACAGCATAGAACTATAGCTTTTCTCCACAGAAGGTCCCAAACCATAGATTCATTTAAGTTATAAGTACTTTGTTGGACGATCGTTTCACATCATATAAATGCCTATGCAGTAATGAGGGTTCCAGAAGGGACATAGAGAAATACATCCTCACCTCAAGAGTTGCTGTCATGACAAATGTTGTTGTTAATCCTCCCCACACACTGCTGTATCTGCAGCCCCAAATGGTACTCTGTTCCCTACATAGCACACTACTTTACACCAGAGCCCTATGAACCCTGATCAAAAGTAGTGTACTACATAGGGAATAGGGTGCCATTTAGGACGCAGTGGGGGTGTTCTGATAAAATCAAAGTTTATTTGTCATGTGCGCTGAATACAACACCTTACAGTGAAATGCTTACTTACAGGCTTTAACCAACAGTGCAATTTCTAAGTTAAAAAAAGGTATTAGGTGAACAATAGATAAGTAAAAAAATAAAAATAAATAACAGTAGTGAGGCTATAACAGTAGCGAGGCTATAACAGTAGCGAGGCTATAACAGTAGCGAGGCTATAACAGTAGCGAGGCTATAACAGTAGCGAGGCTATAACAGTAGGGAGGCTATAACAGTAGCGAGGCTATAACAGTAGCGAGGCTATAACAGTAGCGAGGCTATAACAGTAGCGAGGCTATAACAGTAGCGAGTCTACATACAGGCACCGGTTAGTCAGGCTGATTTGAGGTAATATGTACATGTAGGTATGGTTAAAGTGACTATGCATATATGATAAACAGAGAGTAGCAGTAGCGTAAAACTGGTTGGGCTTCTTTCAGTTCCTCCCCAGGGGCCTCATTTATAAAACTGTGAGGGGGATTCACGTCAAAAGGTGGTGTACGGACGAAACACAGAAAGTGCTTACGTACAAAACTATATTGTGATTTATAACGTGAGCGAGCGTCTTGTCCCACCCTTTTAGCGCCCATAGTTTCCTATAAATAGTTAGTGAAACGCCACTAATTAATATTCATCCATACTGACTGCATGACGACAATGGCGGCAAATCCCGACAGAAAGGCGAAAAAAAAGAAAAAATCACCCAGCGTGAAATGGAAGTTCTTGTAGTGGCGGTTGAAGCAAGAAAATGTATATTGTTTGGTGGACACAGTGTGGGCATTACAAATGACAAGAAGGTGTTAGAGTGGCAGCATGTGGCGGACGCTGTGACTGCTGCTGGCTCACAAGGTCGGACCCTCTCGGAAATAAAAAATAAATGGTCCGACATAAAAGCGGAGCCCAAAAGACGCAAAGACTGACACAGACAAAGTGTTTGTGCCGCGGGCGGGGGAAAGGGGACATCGGAGATCAAGCCCCTTGCCGGTATTATAGGACAATCCCTCCTGAGATTAGTGACGGAGGGGGACACGGACATGCAAGACCCACCGGATGATCCAGGTATGTAATTAGTATTCTCTCGTTTGAAAAGAGTAAACCAAATGCATTGAAGTTGAGTTTAAACATTTATTTACACAAACAATTGTGACTTAAAAAAAATTATTTGTATTCGCTGAGTGTTCCACTGGGGAGGTGGTGCTGCAGCGGAGCAGGAGCTTCCACTGGGGAGGTGGTGCTGCAGCGGAGCAGGAGCTGAGTGTTCCACTGGGGAGGTGGTGCTGCAGCGGACCAGGAGCTTCCACTGGGGAGGTGGTGCTGCAGCGGACCAGGAGCTTCCACTGGGGAGGTGGTGCTGCAGCGGACCAGGAGCTTCCACTGGGGAGGTGGTGCTGCAGCGGACCAGGAGCTTCCACTGGGGAGGTGGTGCTGCAGCGGAGCAGGAGCTGAGTGTTCCACTGGGGAGGTGGTGCTGCAGCGGACCAGGAGCTGAGTGTTCCACTGGGGAGGTGGTGCTGCAGCGGAGCAGGAGCTTCCACTGGGGAGGTGGTGCTGCAGCGGACCAGGAGCTTCCACTGGGGAGGTGGTGCTGCAGCGGACCAGGAGCTTCCACTGGGGAGGTGGTGCTGCAGCGGAGCAGGAGCTTCCACTGGGGAGGTGGTGCTGCAGCGGACCAGGAGCTGAGTGTTCCACTGGGGAGGTGGTGCTGCAGCGGAGCAGGAGCTTCCACTGGGGAGGTGGTGCTGCAGCGGACCAGGAGCTTCCACTGGGGAGGTGGTGCTGCAGCGGACCAGGAGCTTCCACTGGGGAGGTGGTGCTGCAGCGGACCAGGAGCTTCCACTGGGGAGGTGGTGCTGCAGCGGAGCAGGAGCTGAGTGTTCCACTGGGGAGGTGGTGCTGCAGCGGACCAGGAGCTTCCACTGGGGAGGTGGTGCTGCAGCGGACCAGGAGCTTCCACTGGGGAGGTGGTGCTGCAGCGGACCAGGAGCTTCCACTGGGGATGTGGTGCTGCAGCGGACCAGGAGCTTCCACTGGGGAGGTGGTGCTGCAGCGGAGCAGGAGCTGAGTGTTCCACTGGGGAGGTGGTGCTGCAGCGGACCAGGAGCTTCCACTGGGGAGGTGGTGTTGCAGCGGACCAGGAGCTTCCACTGGGGAGGTGGTGCTGCAGCGGAGCAGGAGCTGAGTGTTCCACTGGGGAGGTGGTGCTGCAGCGGACCAGGAGCTTCCACTGGGGAGGTGGTGCTGCAGCGGACCAGGAGCTTCCACTGGGGAGGTGGTGCTGCAGCGGACCAGGAGCTTCCACTGGGGAGGTGGTGCTGCAGCGGACCAGGAGCTTCCACTGGGGAGGTGGTGCTGCAGCGGAGCAGGAGCTGAGTGTTCCACTGGGGAGGTGGTGCTGCAGCGGAGCAGGAGCTGAGTGTTCCACTGGGGAGGTGGTGCTGCAGCGGACCAGGAGCTTCCACTGGGGAGGTGGTGCTGCAGCGGACCAGGAGCTTCCACTGGGGAGGTGGTGCTGCAGCGGAGCAGGAGCTGAGTGTTCCACTGGGGAGGTGGTGCTGCAGCGGAGCAGGAGCTGAGTGTTCCACTGGGGAGGTGGTGCTGCAGCGGAGCAGGAGCTGAGTGTTCCACTGGGGAGGTGGTGCTGCAGCGGAGCAGGAGCTGAGTGTTCCACTGGGGAGGTGGTGCTGCAGCGGACCAGGAGCTGAGTGTTCCACTGGGGAGGTGGTGCTGCAGCGGAGCAGGAGCTGAGTGTTCCACTGGGGAGGTGGTGCTGCAGCGGAGCAGGAGCTGAGTGTTCCACTGGGGAGGTGGTGCTGCAGCGGAGCAGGAGCTGAGTGTTCCACTGGGGAGGTGGTGCTGCAGCGGACCAGGAGCTGAGTGTTCCACTGGGGAGGTGGTGCTGCAGCGGACCAGGAGCTTCCACTGGGGAGGTGGTGCTGCAGCGGACCAGGAGCTGAGTGTTCCACTGGGGAGGTGGTGCTGCAGCGGAGCAGGAGCTGAGTGTTCCACTGGGGAGGTGGTGCTGCAGCGGAGCAGGAGCTTCCACTGGGGAGGTGGTGCTGCAGCGGACCAGGAGCTGAGTGTTCCACTGGGGAGGTGGTGCTGCAGCGGAGCAGGAGCTGAGTGTTCCACTGGGGAGGTGGTGCTGCAGCGGAGCGGGAGCTGAGTGTTCCACTGGGGAGGTGGTGCTGCAGCGGACCGGGAGCTGAGTGTTCCACTGGGAGGTGGTGCTGCAGCGGACCAGGAGCTGAGTGTTCCACTGGGGAGGTGGTGCTGCAGCGGAGCAGGAGCTGAGTGTTCCACTGGGGAGGTGGTGCTGCAGCGGAGCAGGAGCTGAGTGTTCCACCGGGGAGGTGGTGCTGCAGCGGACCAGGAGCTGAGTGTTCCACTGGGGAGGTGGTGCTGCAGCGGACCAGGAGCTGAGTGTTCCACTGGGGAGGTGGTGCTGCAGCGGAGCAGGAGCTTCCACTGGGGAGGTGGTGCTGCAGCGGAGCAGGAGCTGAGTGTTCCACTGGGGAGGTGGTGCTGCAGCGAAGCAGGAGCTGAGTGTTCCACTGGGGAGGTGGTGCTGCAACGGAGCAGGAGCTGAGTGTTCCACTGGGGAGGTGGTGCTGCAGCGGACCAGGAGCTGAGTGTTCCACTGGGGAGGTGGTGCTGCAGCGGACCAGGAGCTGAGTGTTCCACTGGGGAGGTGGTGCTGCAGCGAAGCAGGAGCTGAGTGTTCCACTGGGGAGGTGGTGCTGCAGCTGAGTAGGAGCTGAGTGTTCCACTGGGGAGGTGGTGCTGCAGCGGACCAGGAGCTGAGTGTTCCACTGGGGAGGTGGTGCTGCAGCGGAGCAGGAGCTGAGTGTTCCACTGGGGAGGTGGTGCTGCAGCGGAGCAGGAGCTGAGTGTTCCACTGGGGAGGTGGTGCTGCAGCGGAGCAGGAGCTGAGTGTTCCACTGGGGAGGTGGTGCTGCAGTGGAGCAGGAGCTGAGTGTTCCACTGGGGAGGTGGTGCTGCAGCGGAGCAGGAGCTGAGTGTTCCACTGGGGAGGTGGTGCTGCAGCGGACCAGGAGCTGAGTGTTCCACTGGGGAGGTGGTGCTGCAGCGGACCAGGAGCTGAGTGTTCCACTGGGGAGGTGGTGCTGCAGCGGACCAGGAGCTGAGTGTTCCACTGGGGAGGTGGTGCTGCAGCGGAGCAGGAGCTGAGTGTTCCACTGGGGAGGTGGTGCTGCAGCGGACCAGGAGCTGAGTGTTCCACTGGGGAGGTGGTGCTGCAGCGGACCAGGAGCTGAGTGCGGACCAGATGACGTCTCCACTGCACCTCCTGCGTCACAACCCTCCAGCGGCCGTGTCCTCACAGATGCAGTCCTGCAAACGCAAAGAGACACCATCGACGCTATTAACAAGGTTCCCAAGGAGTTGAAGTGGGACAGGAACAGCTTTGTTTCTGCGGGTGCTTCTCTGTAAAGCTGGGCCCACTATACAGCGCAGATCCAAGAGAACAGTTCTTGGTAATCAGAACCGGCTCATAAGCCACTTATTACCATTGGACAGTAATTCTTGCTGGTCTCTGAAAATTCAATCTCTCCCAATTCTTCCATTCGCCAAATCTTCCAACAGAGCCAAAGCAGCCGTTGTGCGTCTCTACACATTGTAATTGCATGCCTTTTTATACCCACCCATTTGATTGTCAAAGCTACCCAAAGCTACCCGATTGCGTAACACTTTCAGGTGTGGTAATTACCCTGATTGTAACTGACAATGACAGGGCTATAATCACATTGACAGTTCTGCACACCGAACATGTCGTAACAATATATGAAACGCGCGCTCGTATCTGCCCCGACTGAGGCATCGAAAACGTCCTCTGTTTAAACGTAATTCGTCTTACTGTTTACCTCGTTATTAATGAGAATGCATTTCATAATAATTACAGATCCATTTAAATATGATTCCTGATTAAACTGTACAACATCATCTGAGGGGTTATTTTGAAAAAACATCTCTGTTTGTATTTCTAATCTCAAATCATGTTTTTTGTGTCTTTTTTTGTTTGTGCATTCCAGGAAACTCTTCATATATAATACGTGATATGTAATATTTAAATTTATTTCACACAACGGTATTCATTTTCAAAGCTTTTCTCGAGTTTCATCCTTCTGCCATGCTCATTTCTCCAGTTTATGTGCGTACGTATGGGTCAAAGTGTCCGTGGAGGACCGCATAAATTCTCAGTTTGCTTAGAAAGTGGCGTATGTCTTCTTTTCTGCCTACGCAACGTTTATAAATGAGGCCCCAGGTCTCCTGTTTATGGTTGTCAAAGGAGCTCTCCTCTCTGCTCCAGCTTTGATCATACACTGTCAGAGTTCATCCATCAGAGAACTAATTCTCAACATTTATTTTCCATCTTCGTCTTTGTGCACCTGCATTAAACAGGCTACATATAAATGAGCTATTCCAGAGTTTCAGCCACCAGGGGAAGGTTAAATCTGATATTCAGTGGCGGGCAACTAGCCAAACTAATTAGTTTACCATCCAGTGTGGCACACTGCCCAGACTACAAAATAAAAGCTTTCTCTGTGTCAAGGCATTGTAAATACCACCACTACAACTGATAGCAACAGTAATTATATTACAGAAGAATTCATCCCTCAAACATATGCCATGTATTTCCGTCATAAATAAAAATCCCCCACAAAAGGTGTTTATAGATGAACAAAACCCAGAAGGTCTATAAGGCTGTAAAACTGTCCTTTTGAAGACATTGGCCCTGGTGTGTCGGATGCCAAAGTCCTGGCTGAAGGTAATTTATGCAAGAAATTATCTGCTAAGGATTTAACAGATCAGACAAGAGAGCCCACGTTCGTGTGTATGTGGACTGTGGGTGTATCACAAAGGGCACCCTATTCCCTATACAGTGCACTACCTTTGACCAGGGCCCATAGGGTAGTGCACTACAGATACGATATCTTAATTTGACCCTGTTCTCACAGCAGGAAAATAATCCTGCAGCCAGAGGAAATGTGGATTATTATGTGGAATATGTTTCATGGAAATGTTGACACATAGGACACATGTTGACACATAGGACACATGTTGACACATAGGACACATGTTGACACATAGGACATATAGGACACATGTTGACACATAGGACATATAGGACACATGTTGACACATAGGACACATGTTGACACATGTTGACACATAGGACACATGTTGACACATAGGACACATAGGACACATGTTGACACATAGGACACATAGGACACATGTTGACACATAGGACATATAGGACACATGTTGACACATAGGACACATAGGACACATGTTGACACATAGGACACATGTTGACACATGTTGACACATAGGACACATGTTGACACATAGGACACATGTTGACACATAGGACATATAGGACACATGTTGACACATAGGACACATAGGACACATGTTGACACATGTTGACACATAGGACACATGTTGACACATAGGACACATGTTGACACATAGGACATATAGGACACATGTTGACACATAGGACATATAGGACACATGTTGACACATAGGACACATGTTGACACATAGGACACATGTTGACACATGGGACACATGTTGACACATAGGACAAATCAAGTCAGAGGTTTTGAAGTGGAAATTCTATACTTGAATACTGAATACAATTAGTATTTCCTACTGTGCAGGAACGTTCTCTCTGACAACAGCGTTATCAAATTAAGATAGATCTGTATATGGAGAATAGAGGATGGGACATTGCTGTGCACTCGTCAGCTGTGACTAGTAGGTAGAGTCACAGTTTACAAAGACAGGAATCACAACATCAACCTCACTTACAGAAATGCTAATGAGATTGGTGTTTCAACTCGTACACCTTGTTAATTCCGGCAACTATCTCCAGCAATGACCCATCAGTAGCAACACTTTTTTGATGCACTGTATTTGGGCAACATCCATATTGGTAGTAGATGGGTATCTGTGTGTGTGTGTGTGTGTCTGTGTGTGTGTGTGTGTCTCTCTCTCTCTGCGTCTGTGTGTGCATGTGTATGTGTGCATGTCTGTCTGTCTGTCTGTCTGTGTGTGTGGCGTGTTGCTGCCAGCAGGAGTTCAGTGTTGTCAGGGTCTTCCACCTCTCTACATGCACGGGATGCGACGGGGGGGGGTGTATTAGATTAATGAGACAAGATGAGGGTTAGGAGGGTTGACAATACTTTATGACCTGGAAGTGAGAGAAGGAAGGTCAGTCCTAAATTACAAGTGGAAGCGGCCATTTTGAGACGTTGGTGTGCAGTTGTCCTTGAATCCATCTTCTGCCAACAGAGTAATGAGGTGCTGATTTCCTGGTGTTTTTACAGTATCTTATGTCCAACAATTGGGGAACCATGCCCTATATAGTGCACTTTCTTTTCACCCATTGGGATCTGGGCAAAAATGATCAAAAATGACTTACTAATAGTGCACTATATACAGGATAGGCTGGCTTTTGGCATGCACCCTGAAGTGGCGAGGTTGGAGTCAGAGTCGGACAGACAGACAGACAGATGGGCAGACAGACAGACGGGCAGACGGGCAGACAGACAGACAGGTTCTGTCTGCAATATTAACATCATCCTGGGAGGAATGCGAAGGCTGTGCACTATAAGTGGTGACAAATGGTGTTGCTGCTTTCTCTCGCTCTCTTTCTCCATTTCTCTTTCTCCCTCTCTATCTCTCCCTCGCTCTCCATTTCTCTCTCTCCATCCTTTTGCTCATGGAATCATTAGGTGATGGCTAGACACAATGTTTGTTTCTCTTTCTCCCTCTATCTCTCCCTCGCTCTCCATTTCTCTCTCTCCATCATTTTGCTCATGGAATCATTAGGTGATGGGTAGACACAATGTTTATTTCTCTCTCTCCATCATTTTGCTCATGGAATCATTAGGTGATGGGTAGACACAATGTTTATTTCTCTCTCTCCATCATTTTGCTCATGGAATCATTAGGCGATGGGTAGACACAATGTTTGTTTCTCTCTCTCCATCCTTTTGCTCATGGAATCATTAGGTGATGGGTAGACACAATGTTTATTTCTCTCTCTCCATCCTTTTGCTCATGGAATCATTAGGCGATGGGTAGACACAATGTTTATTTCTCTCTCCATCATTTTGCTCATGGAATCATTAGGTGATGGGTAGACACAATGTTTATTTCTCTCTCTCCATCATTTTGCTCATGGAATCATTAGGTGATGGGTAGACACAATGTTTATTTCTCTCTCTCCATCATTTTGCTCATGGAATCATTAGGTGATGGGTAGACACAATGTTTATTTCTCTCTCTCCATCATTTTGCTCATGGAATCATTAGGCGATGGGTAGACATAATGTTTGTTTCTCTCTCTCCATCATTTTGCTCATGGAATCATTAGGTGATGGGTAGACACAATGTTTGTTTCTCTCTCTCCTGTCGTTCCACACTCCATTTTCTCCTCAGACTTCTGGGGCTTCTGACAGGCATGCAGGTAGACAGGCAGGGAGGGAGGCAGGCAGAAAGACAGAGAGACAGACAGACAAACACACACAGGGAGGCAGTGATGCAGGCTGGAAGGGAGTTGGACGGACAGACAGACAGACAGACAGAGGCAGGCAGGCAGGCAGGCAGGCAGGCAGGCAGGCAGACAGACAGACAGACAGACAGGGTGGCAGGGTGGCAGGCAGAGAGGGAGTGAGGCAGGCAGGCAGGCAGACAGAAAGGGATGCCGGCAGACACATTCAGAAGCCACCCATCCACTTGTTACCTCGGTTACCGGCAGTCTGTCTTTCTCGGCAGCACTCCTCCCTGTGTTTTCACAGCAGGGAGGGAGGGAGGGAGGGAGGGAGGGAGATCCAATTGGGAAAGATAAAACAACAATGATGCTTTATGCAATAAAGAGAGGAGCTGCTGTATAGTCCATCTGCTTTGAAATGGGATACACTGCTACAGTATTGTATAGTCCATCTGCTTTGAAATGGGATACACTGATACAGTACTGTATAGTCCATCTGCGTTGAAATGGGATACACTGCTACAGTACTGTATAGTCCATCTGCTTTGAAATGGGATACACTGCTACAGTACTGTATAGTCCATCTGCTTTGAAATGGGATACACTGATACAGTACTGTATAGTCCATCTGCGTTGAAATGGGATACACTGCTACAGTACTGTATAGTCCATCTGCTTTGAAATGGGATACACTGCTACAGTACTGTATAGTCCATCTGCGTTGAAATGGGATACACTGCTACAGTACTGTATAGTCCATCTGCTTTGAAATGGGATACACTGCTACAGTACTGTATAGTCCATCTGCGTTGAAATGGGATACACTGCTACAGTACTGTATAGTCCATCTGCTTTGAAATGGGATACACTGATACAGTACTGTATAGTCCATCTGCGTTGAAATGGGATACACTGCTACAGTACTGTATAGTCCATCTGCGTTGAAATGGGATACACTGATACAGTACTGTATAGTCCATCTGCTTTGAAATGGGATACACTGATACAGTACTGTATAGTCCATCTGCGTTGAAATGGGATACACTGCTACAGTACTGTATAGTCCATCTGCGTTGAAATGGGATACACTGCTACAGTACTGTATAGTCCATCTGCGTTGAAATGGGATACACTGCTACAGTACTGTATAGTCCATCTGCTTTGAAATGGGATACACTGCTACAGTATTGTATAGTCCATCTGCGTTGAAATGGGATACACTGCTACAGTACTGTATAGTCCATCTGCTTCATGTCACCCTCCCCCCACCTTCCTAGACAGGAGTTATATATGAAATGTCTCCATGCTCAGACCCAAATGAAATCTTCCACTTTTGCACAATACAAGCCTGTGCATTCTGAAGGCGGTAATAGAGTAGTACCTGTGTGATTATGGATGATTACTACCTATCTGCTAGGTCTCAGTGGGGAGTCGTGGTAGATCTGTGATCTGACACTCATGACTCTAATGGCATAGGAGAAGGGGAGCCACCTTCAGTGGCAGCTAGTAGGACGACGACCGCCGAGAGCCACCCGAACGGGAAGGGGAGCCACCTTCAGTGGCAGCTAGTAGGCCGGCGACGACGACCGCCGAGAGCCACCCGAACGGGAAGGGGAGCCACCTTCAGTGGCAGCTAGTAGGCCGGCGACGACGACCGCCGAGAGCCACCCGGACGGGAAGGGGAGCCACCTTCAGTGGCAGCTAGTAGGCCGGCGACGACGACCGCCGAGAGCCACCCGAACGGGAAGGGGAGCCACCTTCGCTCGGAGTCGTGACACATAGTATGTTCATAGGTGGTACCCAAGGTAGCATTACACTGTAACAGTTAATTATCCTCTGGTGTTTCTCCACCTGAGAGGGAGGTGTCACAGGCTCTGAGTCTCCAATATCCCTGATGGATTTAACAGTAAGTAGGTCTTTAAGTCCGGAATTGAATCAACTATACATGTACATGACTGTATTAGGATGAATGTGTAGCATGTACATACAGAATACAAATCATGGATTATTATATTTTCTGAAAATGGAGTGTATGATAACAGATATTGAAGTGTAGTTGCCAGGTCTGGCTGCAGTGTTGAGTTGCCAGGTCTGGCCTGTCCATGGATACTGATAGTTTCAGCAAACAGATGCAAAAGGCTCTCTGGAAGAGGCTCAGGCCAGACCCTTACCACACAGAGCTCCTGCTGGCTGCAGCGCTCACACGCGCACACGCGCACACACACACACACACACACACACACACACACACACACACACACACACACACACACACACTCCAGTTGAGGTTAAGAGGATGAAAGAACCAATTGGAGGGCCGTGTGTGTTGCTACCAGCAGGAGTTCAGTGTTGTCAGGGTCTTCCACCTCTCTACATGCACTGGATGCGACAGGGGACAGGGGGGCTGGGGCATTAGATTAATGAGACAAGATGAGGGTAAGGAGGGAAGACAATACTTTATGACCTGGAAGTGAGAGAAGGAAGGTCAATCCTAGATTACAAGAGGAAGCGGCCATTTTGAGACATTGGTGTGCAGTTCTGCCAACAGAGAAATGTGGTGCTTCTTGTAATATCACATTCTCCATAATCCGGGTGTAGATGACAGATCATTGCTTGGTGGTCCAGATGTCACACTCAAACCCCCAAGCTGGATTAGAGTCGAGACGAGTCGTCAAGATGAAGAATAACGTCTGAAAACAGAGGCTTGGTGTCAGGGCAACTGGATGCTCCACACATGATTAGGGAAAGCTGCAGAGAGCTGACTGAGGCCACTAGTATTTGGCTCTGGTACTGCTTCTCTCTGTGTCTTCCAGTGTCTGATGATGTAACCGAGACAAAGCTCATTAGTTAGAGGGCTCACACGTGCTCATAGTCGCCCCCTGCTGCGGCCAGGCTTTCCTCAAAGCCTTTCGTCTCTCTCTGCTTTTAAATGTCAAACACCTCTGCCTCCTTCCCTCACCTTGTCATGACTGTCCGTGTGGTAATGTGGGGACTTTCATTGCTTTTGTAACCAACAGGGTTCAAACCCTAGGAGCGCAGCAGAAGAGGGCATTAACTTGCTAAGCCTAAACTTAGGCATTGACTGCTACAGCACCGTAAAACAGGCAGCTCTATAACTGAAAGGGATGTGACTGTGTCTGGAACTGTTTGGAGGCAGGTTGGTTTTAAACTCCCTGCCTAGGAAGTTTGTGTGTAAGGGCACAGTACTGAAATCAGAGACATTATACAGCGCTGTGGAGGGATCTGTAAGGCGTGTCATGCTTTGGGGCATGTTTGATGATTCTCTCTCTGTGCTCTGCTTCTTCTTCCTGGGTATAAATTGCTCTTATTTTCCCCTCTGATAGACCAGTAACAGTTAGGAATCAAACTCCTCTTTTCCCCTCTGATAGACCAGTAACTGTCACAGATCAAACTCCTCTTTTCCCCTCTGAGAGACCAGTAACTGTTAGGAATCAAACTCCTCTTTTCCCCTCTGAGAGACCAGTAACTGTCACAGATCAAACTCCTCTTTCCCCTCTGAGCGACCAGTAACTGTTAGGAATCAAACTCCTCTTTTCCCCTCTGATAGACCAGTAACTGTTAGGAATCAAACTCCTCTTTTCCCCTCTGATAGACCAGTAACTGTTAGGAATCAAACTCCTCTTTTCCCCTCTGATAGACCAGTAACTGTTAGGAATCAAACTCCTCTTTTCCCCTCTGATAGACCAGTAACTGTCACAGATCAAACTCCTCTTTTCCCCTCTGGGAGACCAGTAACTGTCACAGATCAAACTCCTCTTTCCCCTCTGAGCGACCAGTAACTGTCACAGATCAAACTCCTCTTTTCCCCTCTGATAGACCAGTAACTGTTAGGAATCAAACTCCTCTTTTCCCCTCTGGGAGACCAGTAACTGTTAGGAATCAAACTCCTCTTTTCCCCTCTGAGAGACCAGTAACTGTTAGGAATCAAACTCCTCTTTTCCCCTCTGGGAGACCAGTAACTGTCACAGATCAAACTCCTCTTTTCCCCTCTGATAGACCAGTAACTGTTAGGAATCAAACTCCTCTTTTCCCCTCTGAGAGACCAGTAACTGTTAGGAATCATACTCCTCTTTTCCCCTCTGATAGACCAGTAACTGTTAGGAATCAAACTCCTCTGTTCCCCTCTAAGAGACCAGTAACTGTTAGGAATCAAACTCCTCTTTTCCCCTCTGATAGACCAGTAACTGTCACAGATCAAACTCCTCTTTTCCCCTCTGATAGACCAGTAACTGTTAGGAATCAAACTCCTCTTTTCCCCTCTAAGAGACCAGTAACTGTTAGGAATCAAACTCCTCTTTTCCCCTCTGATAGACCAGTAACTGTTAGGAATCAAACTCCTCTTTTCCCCTCTGGGAGACCAGTAACTGTCACAGATCAAACTCCTCTTTTCCCCTCTGATAGACCAGTAACTGTCACAGATCAAACTCCTCTTTTCCCCTCTGATAGACCAGTAACTGTCACAGATCAAACTCCTCTTTTCCCCTCTGAGCGACCAGTAACTGTTAGGAATCAAACTCCTCAAGAGTAAGTTGAAAGCTTGAATGAGTTACTAAAATAAAAAAAATATTATTTTTTTTCTCATGGGGGACCCCCTGTATCCCACCTGCGGGGTACCACTAGTGCTCCTATCTGGTCTGTAGACAGTGAGGAGTGATGGGCCTGCTAGTCTACCAGTAGTGCTCCTATCTGGTCTGTAGACAGTGAGGAGTGATGGGCCTGCTAGTCTACCACTAGTGCTCCTATCTGGTCTGTAGACAGTGAGGAGTGATGGGCCTGCTAGTCTACCAGTAGTGCTCCTATCTGGTCTGTAGACAGTGAGGAGTGATGGGTCTGCTAGTCTACCACTAGTGCTCCTATCTGGTCTGTAGACAGTGAGGAGTGATGGGCCTGCTAGTCTACCACTAGTGCTCCTATCTGGTCTGTAGACAGTGAGGAGTGATAGGCCTGCTAGTCTACCACTAGTGCTCCTATCTGTAGACAGTGAGGAGTGATGGGCCTGCTAGTCTACCATTAGTGCTCCTATCTGGTCTGTAGACAGTGAGGAGTGATAGGCCTGCTAGTCTACCACTAGTGCTCCTATCTGGTCTGTAGACAGTGAGGAGAGATGGGCCTGCTAGTCTACCATTAGTGCTCCTATCTGGTCTGTAGACAGTGGGGAGAGATGGGCCTGCTAGTCTACCACTAGTGCTCCTATCTGTAGACAGTGGGGAGAGATGGGTCCCCTAGTCTACCACTAGTGCTCCTATCTGGTCTGTAGACAGTGGGGAGAGATGGGCCTGCTAGTCTACCACTAGTGCTCCTATCTGGTCTGTAGACAGTGGGGAGAGATGGGCCTGCTAGTCTACCACTAGTGCTCCTATCTGGTCTGTAGACAGTGGGGAGAGATGGGCCTCCTAGTCTACCACTAGTGCTCCTATCTGGTCTGTAGACAGTGGGGAGAGATGGGCCTGCTAGTCTACCATTAGTGCTCCTATCTGGTCTGTAGACAGTGGGGAGAGATGGGCCTGCTAGCCTACCACTAGTGCTCCTATCTGGTCTGTAGACAGTGGGGAGAGATGGGCCTCCTAGTCTACCACTAGTGCTCCTATCTGGTCTGTAGACAGTGGGGAGAGATGGGCCTGCTAGCCTACCACTAGTGCTCCTATCTGGTCTGTAGACAGTGGGGAGAGGTGGGCCTGCTAGCCTAGAAGTATCCATAATACACTGGGCAAGATAACCATTTTATCTCAGTAAAGATTAAACAAAGATGGTAGTGTCCTGTTTCCTTAGCAATACAGCTTCTTTTGTAGGAACACCTCAGCTGTATTAGAGTGTTATGGGATGGATATGAGACAATTGTACCTGTGGCGATAAAAGTATAACAGTGATGTGTCAGTGGTTCTCCTTGATATCTAAACTGGGTGATGGAACTGTAAAACCCTATAGATGATGTAACTCCATAGCACTCAGACCGTAATGATTTTCAGTCCAGAATACATTTTTTAATTGTGCAATTTTCTCCCCAATGGAATTGTAATCAATATGTTCAAATAGAAATTAACCAGACCTTGAACATGTTCCAAATGCTAAGAATACAACACTATTGTATACAGATTGAAAAGGACTCCTGAATCCTCCTCCACCGCTCTGCCCCTCCTCCTCCACCTCCCTGCTCCTCCTCCCTCTCCTCCTCCACCTTGCTTCTCCTCCTCCTCCTCCACCTGCTCCTCCTCCTCCTCATCCACATCCATGCTCCTCCTCCCTCTCCTCCTCCTCCACCTCCTCCCTCCTCTTCCTCTACCTCCCTGCTCCTCCTTTCTCCCTCTCCTCATCCTTCTCCATCTCTTCCTCCCTCCTGCTTCTCCACCTCCCTGCTCCCCCTCCTCTTCCCCCCTTCCCCACCGCCTCCTCATATTTCTTCTGAGGACAGGGCAGACAGGGGACAGCTGAAGGTCTTGTGGGGTGACAGGACAAGGAAGATGTTGGGAAGATAACAGAACAGACGAGGGGAGCGGGGGAAGGAAATGGTAACAAAACAGAGGTGTGGAGGGTCAAGAGGGGGACAGACACGTCGAAGAGAAAGAAATCTGGTGTTAAAGTGAGGGTGGCTGCCTACTAGGCTGAAGGGAAAGGTGAGACGGCGAGGTTACATGATGAGCAGAGAAACAAAAAGGAGAGACAGAGAGAGGGAGAGAGAGTATATATGCTGTATATTATCTGAATACTGTATATAGACATAATATGACATATGACATTTGAAATGTCTATTCTTTTGGAAATTCTGTGAGTGTATTTACTGTTCATTTGTATTGTTTATTTCACTGTTGATTATTATCTATTTCACTTGCTTTGGCAATGTTAACATATGTTTCCCATGCCAATAAAGCACATGAATTGAATTGAATTGAGAGAGAGGGAGGAAGGGAGGGAGGGAGGAAGAGGGTTGCTATGGAGAACAATGAAGTCACTGAGTGGGAGAGGGCTTAATCGTGTTCCCTTCCCCTGTTGTCAACGTGACTTAACGTGACTTCCCCTGTTCTCAACGTGACTTATAACGTGACTTCCCCTGTTCTCAACGTGACTTATAACGTGACTTCCCCTGTTCTCAACGTGACTTATAACGTGACTTCCCCTGTTCTCAACGTGACTTATAACGTGACTTCCCCTGTTCTCAACGTGACTTAAAACGTGACATCCCCTGTTCTCAACGTGACTTAAAACGTGACTTCCCCTGTTCTCAACGTGACTTATAACGTGACTTCCCCTGTTCTCAACGTGACTTAAAACGTGACTTCCCCTGTTCTCAACGTGACTTATAACGTGACTTACCCTGTTCTCAACGTGACTTATAACGTGACTTCCCCTGTTCTCAACATGACTTAAAACGTGACTTCCCCTGTTCTCAACGTGACTTATAACGTGACTTCCCCTGTTCTCAACGTGACTTAAAACGTGACTTCCCCTGTTCTCAACGTGACTTATAACGTGACTTCCCCTGTTCTCAACGTGACTTATAACGTGACTTCCCCTGTTCTCAACGTGACTTATAACGTGACTTCCCCTGTTCTCAACGTGACTTATAACGTGACTTCCCTGTTCTCAACGTGACTTATAACGTGACTTCCCTGTTCTCAACGTGACTTAAAACGTGACTTCCCTGTTCTCAACGTGACTTATAACGTGACTTCCCCTGTTCTCAACGTGACTTATAACGTGACTTCCCCTGTTCTCAACGTGACTTATAACGTGACTTCCCCTGTTCTCAACGTGACTTATAACGTGACTTCCCCTGTTCTCAACGTGACTTAAAACGTGACTTCCCCAGTTCTCAACGTGACTTAAAACGTGACTTAAAAGACATAAAGGTCATCCCATTGTGTGAGGAGACTCCCTCATTCCTTCACTATGACAGCAGTTAGTTGTGGAGGTGTTGTAATGACTGACAAGTGACACATAGGTATTGTATAGCAGCACGAGGAGGAGGAGGAAAATGTTGGTGTTAAAGATTACAGGATGATGATGAGGGTGAAGATGGGGATTCAGTTTTCCCCTTTATTTATTTAGCAGCGGCACCACTCAAAAAACATATGGAGAAAAATATTTACATTATCAGTCATAATTTTGGACACACCTACTCATTCCAGACCAGCGTGTTTCTTTATTTGGACGATTTTCTACATCGTAGAATAATAGTGAAGACGTCAAAACTACGAGATAACACATATGGAATCATATAGTAACCAAAAAAGTGTTAAACAAATAAAAAAACATTTTATATTTGAGATTCTTCAAAGTAGCCACCCTTTGCCTAGATGCCAGCTTTATATACTCTTGGCATTCTCTCAACCAGCATCATGAGGTAACCTCGTTGCATGAAATTAGCATTAAAACAGTAACATTGTGTCTCTGCGGCCACGCCATTGACCACGTCCACTACCAAGCTAACTTTGCCAAGCGCTTGCTGAAATCCTACAGTTTTAAATCACATTTCCTGGAGTTCTACACATTTTGCCGTTTGGCTTATTCCATGTTCTTTTCTGGGATGACTGTTTTGAGAAAAATAATCTTAATGACAATAAGGAGCAGGAAGAGTGGGGTCATTATCTGAATGCTAACTCCCTTAGCCCAAACCACAAGGTTCACAACAATTGACCGTTAATAACCACTGATATTAGCTGTAATGCTCCTCATCAGCCCTCAGCTCAATGTAACTCTCCCTCTCTCCCCTGTAACAGGGATGATCCCTTCCTTCCTTCCACGGTGTAACAGGGTTGATCCCTACCTTCCTTCCACGGTGTGACAGGGTTGATCCCTTCCTTCCTTCCACGGTGTAACAGGGTTGATCCCTTCCTTCCTTCCACGGTGTAACAGGGTTGTTCCCTTCCTTCCTTCCACGGTGTAACAGGGTTGATCCCTTCCTTCCTTCCACGGTGTAACAGGGTTGTTCCCTTCCTTCCTTCCACGGTGTAACAGGGTTGATCCCTTCCTTCCTTCCACGGTGTAACAGGGTTGTTCCCTTCCTTCCTTCCACGGTGTAACAGGGTTGATCCCTTCCTTCCACGGTGTAACAGGGTTGATCCCTTCCCTCCTTCCACGGTGTAACAGGGTTGTTCCCTTCCTTCCTTCCACGGTGTAACAGGGTTGATCTCTTCCTTCCACGGTGTGACAGGGTTGATTTCTTCCTTCCACGGTGTAACAGGGTTGATCCCTTCCTTCCACGGTGTGACAGGGTTGATCTCTTCCTTCCTTCCACAGTGTAACAGGGTTGATCTCTTCCTTCCTTCCACGGTGTAACAGGGTTGATCCCTTCCTTCCTTCCACGGTGTAACAGGGTTGATCCCTTCCTTCCTTCCACGGTGTAACAGGGTTTATCCCTTCCTTCCTTCCACGGTGTAACAGGGTTGATCTCTTCCTTCCACGGTGTAACAGGGATGATCCCTTCCTTCCTTCCACAGTGTAACAGGGTTGATCTCTTCCTTCCACGGTGTAACAGGGTTGATCCCTTCCTTCCTTCCACGGTGTAACAGGGTTGATCCCTTCCTTCCTTCCACGGTGTAACAGGGTTGATCTCTTCCTTCCACAGTGTAACAGGGTTGATCTCTTCCCTCCACGGTGTGACAGGGTTGATCCCTTCCTTCCTTCCACAGTGTGACAGGGTTGATCCCTTCCTTCCACGGTATGACAGGGTTGATCTCTTCCTTCCACGGTGTAACAGGGTTGATCTCTCCCTTCCTTCCACGGTGTGACAGGGTTGATCCCTTCCTTCCTTCCACGGTGTAACAGGGTTGATCCCTTCCTTCCTTCCTTCCTTCCACGGTGTAACAGGGTTGATCCCTTCCTTCCTTCCACGGTGTAACAGGGTTGATCCCTTCCTTCCACGGTATGACAGGGTTGATCTCTTCCTTCCACGGTGTGACAGGGTTGATCCCTTCCTTCCTTCCACGGTGTAACAGGGTTGATCCCTTCCTTCCTTCCACAGTGTAACAGGGTTGATCCCTTCCTTCCACGGTGTAACAGGGTTGATCCCTTCTTTCCACGGTGTAACAGGGTTGATCCCTTCCTTCCTTCCACAGTGTAACAGGGTTGATTTCTTCCTTCCACGCTGTGACAGGGTTGATCAGGATAGACAGAGGGCGTTAGGAAGGATATGAGAGTGAGTGAGAAGCCAGTGTAGCCTACAGCCGGAGGGGCTTAGTAGGGTTGTTAGTGGGGCTGAAAAGGGCTAAGTATCGATCACTCCCACCAGCACCAGCTGATGTACAACCAGTTCCCCTTTAATGAATTCTCAACACAGCATGACACTGGCAGAATTGGGAATGGAAGCTATTTCCACTGTGGGCATACGGTGGACACGCAAACAATAGCGCACATACACACACACACACACACACACACACACACACACACACACACACAAGCGCATACGCATACACACAAGCATACACACACACACACACACACATACACACAGGCGTACACCCACAGACACATGTACAAACACATGCACACACCCACACACACACACACACACACACACACACACACACACACACACACACACACATACACCATAGCATCTGATGTATCCTGAGAGAGACAATGTCATTGAAAAAACCAACAACAACAGCTTGTTGAGAATTGTTATTTGCCTCCTTGTGTTATGTGTTGGTTGTGTAAATGGTATGTACCCAGGTGTTATGTGGTGGTTGTGTAAATGGTATGTACCCAGGTGTTATGTGGTGGTTGTGTAAATGGTATGTACCCAGGTGTTATGTGGTGGTTGTGTAAATGGTATGTACCCAGGTGTTATGTGGTGGTTGTGTAAATGGTATGTACTCAGGTGTTATGTGGTGGTTGTGTAAATGGTATGTACCCAGGTGTTATGTGGTGGTTGTGTAAATGGTATGTACCCAGGTGTTATGTGGTGGTTGTGTAAATGGTATGTACCCAGGTGTTATGTGGTGGTTGTGTAAATGGTATGTACTCAGGTGTGGTGTGTTGGTTGTGTAAATGGTATGTACCCAGGTGTTATGTGGTGGTTGTGTAAATGGTATGTACCCAGGTGTTATGTGGTGGTTGTGTAAATGGTATGTACCCAGGTGTTATGTGGTGGTTGTGTAAATGGTATGTACCCTGGTGTTATGTGGTGGTTGTGTAAATGGTATGTACTCAGGTGTGGTGTGTTGGTTGTGTAAATGGTATGTACCCAGGTGTTATGTGGTGGTTGTGTAAATGGTATGTACCCAGGTGTTATGTGGTGGTTGTGTAAATGGTATGTACCCAGGTGTTATGTGGTGGTTGTGTAAATGGTATGTACTCAGGTGTGGTGTGTTGGTTGTGTAAATGGTATGTACCCAGGTGTTATGTGGTGGTTGTGTAAATGGTATGTACCCAGGTGTTATGTGGTGGTTGTGTAAATGGTATGTACCCAGGTGTTATGTGGTGGTTGTGTAAATGGTATGTACCCAGGTGTTATGTGGTGGTTGTGTAAATGGTATGTACTCAGGTGTGGTGTGTTGGTTGTGTAAATGGTATGTACCCAGGTGTTATGTGGTGGTTGTGTAAATGGTATGTACCCAGGTGTTATGTGGTGGTTGTGTAAATGGTATGTACCCAGGTGTTATGTGGTGGTTGTGTAAATGGTATGTACCCAGGTGTTATGTGGTGGTTGTGTAAATGGTATGTACCCAGGTGTTATGTGGTGGTTGTGTAAATGGTATGTACCCAGGTTTGGTGTGTTGGTTGTGTAAATGGTATGTACCCAGGTTTGGTGTGTTGGTTGTGTAAATGGTATGTATACTCAGGTGTGATGGGTTGGTTGTGTAAATGGTATGTACCCAGGTGTGGTGTGTTGGTTGTGTAAATGGTATGTACCCAGGTGTGGTAAATGTGTTGTGTTGGTGTAAATGGTATGTACCAGGTGTTATGTGTGGTGTGTAAATGGTTGTGTAAATGGTATGTACCCAGGTGTTATGTGGTGGTTGTGTAAATGGTATGTACCCAGGTGTTATGTGGTGGTTGTGTAAATGGTATGTACCCAGGTGTTATGTGGTGGTTGTGTAAATGGTATGTACTCAGGTGTTATGTGTTGGTTGTGTAAATGGTATGTACCCAGGTGTTATGTGTGGTTGTGTAAATGGTATGTAAATGGTATGTACCCAGGTGTTATGTGGTGGTTGTGTAAATGGTATGTACTCAGGTAAATGGTTAGGTGTGGTGGTTGTGTAAATGGTATGTACCCAGGTGTTATGTGTGTGGTTACCCAGGTGTTATGTGGTGGTTGTGTAAATGGTATGTACCCAGGTTTGGTGTGTTGGTTGTGTAAATGGTATGTACCCAGGTTTGGTGTGTTGGTTGTGTAAATGGTATGTATACTCAGGTGTGATGGGTTGGTTGTGTAAATGGTATGTACCCAGGTGTGGTGTGTTGGTTGTGTAAATGGTATGTACCCAGGTGTGGTGTGTTGGTTGTGTAAATGGTATGTACTCAGGTGTGGTGTGTTGGTTGTGTAAATGGTATGTACTCAGGTGTTATGTGGTGATTGTGTAAATGGTATGTACTCAGGTGTTATGTGGTGGTTGTGTAAATGGTATGTACCCAGGTGTGGTGGTTGTGTAAATGGTATGTACCCAGGTGTTATGTGGTGGTTGTGTAAATGGTATGTATACCCAGGTGTGGTGTGGTGTGTTGGTTGTGTAAATGGTATGTACCCAGGTGTTATGTGGTGGTTGTGTAAATGGTATGTATACCCAGGTGTGGTGTGGTGTGTTGGTTGCGTAAATGGTATGTAATACCCAGGTGTTATGTGGTGGTTGTGTAAATGGTATGTAATACCCAGGTGTGGTGGTTGTGTAAATGGTATGTATACCCTGGTGTGGTGGTTGTGTAAATGGTATGTATCCAGGTGTCGTGTGTTGGTTGCGTAAATGGTATGTAATACCCAGGTGTTATGTGGTGGTTGTGTAAATGGTATGTAATACCCAGGTGTTATGTGGTGGTTGCGTAAATGGTATGTAATACCCAGGTGTTATGTGGTGGTTGTGTAAATGGTATGTAATACCCAGGTGTTATGTGGTGGTTGCGTAAATGGTATGTAATACCCAGGTGTTATGTGGTGGTTGTGTAAATGGTATGTATACCCTGGTGTTATGTGGTGGTTGTGTAAATGGTATGTACCCAGGTGTTATGTGGTGGTTGTGTAAATGGTATGTACACTCAGGTGTGGTGGGTTGGTTGTGTAAATGGTATGTACTCAGGTGTGGTGGGTTGGTTGTGTAAATGGTATGTAATACCCAGGTGTGGTGGTTGTGTAAATGGTATGTATACCCTGGTGTGGTGGTTGTGTAAATGGTATGTACCCAGGTGTGGTGTGTTGGTTGTGTAAATGGTATGTATACTCATGTGTGGTTGCATACTCATCACAAGCCTCTCTATCCAACAGTATGTTTTTTCATGTGGTCCCCTCAGGCCAAAGGAAATATGACAGTCATCACAGCTTTGGTTCTGCTATAATCCATCACTTCCTCCTGTGTGTAGGCGTGTGTGCGTGTTTAGGCTTGGCGGAATCCTCCAGCCTTAAGTGACAGCTTGATAGTTGTGCCCGTCTCCTCTTCTCACAGCCCTATCCTCATGTAAACAACTTCCTCTCACAGGTATTCCACTCCTGCCTTTGTCACCCCCTTTCCTCTGTGCTTTCTCTTCAGACCCACTCTCTCTCTTTCTGTCTCAATCTCTCCATATTCTATATCTCTTTCTGTCTTATTCTCTCCATATTCTCTCTTTTTTTGTTTTTATTTATCCATATTATCGCTCTCTTTCTGTATAAAATATCTCCACATTATCTCTCTTTCTCTCAATCTCTCCACATTCTCTCATTATTTCTGTCTTAATCTCTCCTTATTCTCTCTCTATTTTTGTTATCTCTCTACATTATCTTTCTCTTTCTGTCTTAATCTCTCCACATTATCTTTCTCTTTCTGTCTTAATCTCTCCACATTATCTTTCTCTTTCTGTCTTAATCTCTCGATATTATCTTTCTCTTTCTGTCTTAATCTCTCGATATTATCTTTCTCTTTCTGTCTTAATCTCTCCACATTATCTTTCTCTTTCTGTCTTAATCTCTCCACATTATCTTTCTCTTTCTGTCTTAATCTCTCCACATTATCTTTCTCTTTCTGTCTTAATCTCTCCACATTATCTTTCTCTTTCTGTCTTAATCTCTCGATATTATCTCTTTCTGTCTTAATTTCTGCATAATATCTATCTTTCTCTTCCCCCTTTCTCTCCATTTTGTCTTCAGACCTGCTCTATTGACTTTTCCCTGCCCTGCCCTGGCTCTGTCTGTGACACTGTGTGTGTGTGTATGTGTGTGTGTGTGTGTGTGTGCGTGCGTGCACGCGCGTGTGTGGATGAGGCCTCCCGAGTGGCGCAGCGGTCTAAGACACTGCATCGCAGTGCAAACTGTGTTGATACAGATGCTGGCCGCCACAGGGAGACCCTTGAGGAGGCTTTTTGGTTTCGCTCCCTCTAAAAACAGAAATAAATCATTCTTAATAACAAACTGGCTTTATTTACAAATTAGTGAGAATGTCTCACTCCATATTCAAGAATGTCCTTTTTTCTCACTCACTCTAGGTTAAATGAAAACAAAATAATCTCCAAAACATAGTTATTTTTTTAACAAAGCGATGACTATTATTATTATTAGTAGTAATTATTTTAGAATTATATAAAAGCCCCTTAGATATTCTCACAGATCAGATTTGCCCTAATGAAAAATGCCCCTTAGATATTAATTTAGAATCCTCCAATCCTCTAAATCTAATTATTGCCGGAGAGTCACGTCATTGAAAAATACATTTTTCGATATACTGTAGACCTACTGTAGGCCTACCTTAGGCTACATGAGTCTCACTGGTGCTGTTAAAATTGCTCTAGTAGTGTAGTCTACTCCCGACCATCACGTTGTACAGTGCCATATTTTCAGTTCCATCCTAAAGGAAACCCAGAGGGTTTTGTTTTTTGTTTTTCTTGGAATAGAAACACCATAATATTAGTCAAATTAATTACGCAAAATGTCTTAAAATCAATCCCATATTCTATGTTCTTTAAATTCTCTAATACTGCCAATATTGAAGGATGTCAAATGCTTCTCAAAGATGCCCTCTGGTGGTCAAACTAGCACTAACTAGCATTAATGGTAACAATGGCTGACAATTAAATAACGTGCCACAGAATTATGTGGCAGCCCGCAAGGTGTGTTGCAGTATGACACCATTTTTAAAGGAGGAACCACTGTATACTCAGTGCTGCCTGTGTCATGCTGCATTGGGGATTCAATAAAGGGAAACTGTTTTAATCAGTTATTTGGTGACAGATACATCATTTTGTATAGTTTTATCTAAAAAGAATAATTCACGGTTGTTATTTTTATGAAATTCACTGAGTAGGAGTGGAAACCCCTTCCTCCTCTGACGAGCCTCCACTGATTCATACTAATGAATTATAAAAAGACATGGCTTCATAACAAATGTATGAAGTTCAATTCAGACTATTGAGGCAGAATTGGGGTGAGCTGTTGTCACTTCTCAAGGGTAATGTTATTGTTCTGTGTTGGACAGTGATGTTATGCCTTTCATAGACTCCTGGTATGTTTGCACCCTAACACAAGGCCATTGTGTTCTGGAACTGTTTCTTGTTTAAATAATTGTGTAAGCTATATGATTGTATTATAATCGCTCACTATATAAGGGACATGGAACCATTTACTCTGGGCGCTCCTTCCCTGACTGAGATCAGAAACAGATCTACCTCGCTATATAAGGGACATGGAACCATTTACTCTGGGCGCTCCTTCCCTGGCTGAGATCAGAGACAGATTACTCTGGGCGCTCCTTCCCTGGCTGAGATCAGAGACAGATCTACCTCGCTATATAAGGGACATGGAACCATTTACTCTGGGCGCTCCTTCCCTGGCTGAGATCAGAGACAGATTACTCTGGGCGCTCCTTCCCTGGCTGAGATCAGAGACAGATCTACCTCGCTATATAAGGGACATGGAACCATTTACTCTGGGCGCTCCTTCCCTGGCTGAGATCAGAGACAGATTACTCTGGGCGCTCCTTCCCTGACCGAGATCAGAGACAGATCTACCTCGCTATATAAGGGACATGGAACCATTTACTCTGGGCGCTCCTTCCCTGGCTGAGATCAGAGACAGATTACTCTGGGCGCTCCTTCACTGACTGAGATCAGAAACAGATCTACCTCGCTATATAAGGGACATTGAACCATTTACTCTGGGCGCTCCTTCCCTGGCTGAGATCAGAGACAGATCTACCTCGCTATATAAGGGACATGGAACCATTTACTCTGGGCGCTCCTTCCCTGGCTGAGATCAGAGACAGATTACTCTGGGCGCTCCTTCCCTGACTGAGATCAGAAACAGATCTACCTCGCTATATAAGGGACATTGAACCATTTACTCTGGGCGTTCCTTCCCTGACTGAGATCAGAAACAGAACACCTATGTGAGAATGATATTCATTGACTACAGCTTAGCGTTCAACACCAGGGTGCCCACTAAACATCCTGGACTTCCTGACGGGCCTCCCCCAGATGGTAAGGGTAGGTTACAACACATCACTCACGCTGATCCTCAACACGGGGGACCCTCTGGGGTGCGTGCTCAGTCCTCTCATGTACTCCCTGTTCACTCATGACTGCATGGCCAGGCACGACTCCAACACCATCATTAAGTTTGCTGATGACACAACAGTGGTAGGCCTGATCACTGACAACGATGAGACAGCCTATAGGGAGGAGGACAGAGACCTGGCAGTGTGGTGCCAGGACAACAACCTCTCCCTCAATGAGATCAAGACAAAGGAGATGATTGTGGACTACAAGAAAAGGAGGACCGAGCACGCCCACATTCTCATCGACAGGGCTGTAGTGGAACAGGTTGAGAGCTTCAAGTTCCATTGTGTCCACATCACCAACAAACTATCATGGTCCAATCACACCAAAACAGTCATGAAGAGGGCACAACAAAACATATTCCCCCTCAGGAGACTCAGATCCTCAAAAAGTTCAACAGCTGCACCATCGAGCGGATCCTATATATTGGTTGTGTCACTGCCTGGTATGGCAACTGCTTGGCCTCCGACCGCAACACACTACAGAGGGTAGTGCGTACGGCCCAGTACATTACCAGGGCCAAGCTTCTTGCCATCCAGGACCTCTATACCAGGCGGTGTCAGAGGAAGGCCCTACAAATTGTCAAAGACTCCAACCACCCTAGTCATTGACTTTTCTCTCTGCTACCGCACAGCAAGCCGTACTGCAGAGTGCCAAGCCTAGGTCCAAAAGGCTTTGGGGTGAAGTGCACCAGTCCTTCCTGCAGCAAAGCACCACCACAACATGATGCTGCCACCCCCATGCTTCACGGTTGGGATGGTGTTCTTCGGCTTGCAAGCCTCCCTCTTTTTCCTCCAAACATAACGATGGTCATTATCGCCAAACAGTTCCATTTTTGTTTCACCAGACCAGAGGACATTTCTCCAAAAGTATGATCATTTTCTGGACTTTTCCAAGCTGTTTAAAGGCACAGTCAACTTAGTGTATGTAAACTTCTGACTTCAACTGTACATATTACCTAATATACCTAACCGGTGCCCTCGGTTAGATGAGGGAGGCCCTATTTTTGACACTGACCCATACAAATTAATGACAACAGATACACTGGCCCACGGTGATGCTGTAATACTGGCCCACGCTGGTGCTGCAATACTGGCCCACGCTGGTGCTGTAACACTGGCCTACGGTGATGCTGTAACACTGGCCCACGGTGATGCTGTAACACTGGCCCATGGTGATGCTGAAACACTGGCCCACGGTGATGCTGTAACACTGGCCCACGGTGATGCTGTAACACTGGCCCACGGTGATGCTGAAACACTGGCCCACGGTGATGCTGTAACACTGGCCCACGGTGATGCTGTAACACTGGCCCACGGTGATGCTGTAACACTGGCCCACGGTGATGCTGTAACACTGGCCCACGGTGATGCTGTAACACTGGCCCACGGTGATGCTGTAACACTGGCCCACGGTGATGCTGTTAAGGGAGTGCTGTCCTCAAGTCAGCAAACATAATAATTTTTTAGACATGCTGTTTATATGAATAATTCAATTTAACATGACTTTTACTGTTGAGGCATTTTGTAATTGTATCTAGGTTGGTCTTACTTTGGCAATATGAAGAGCACATACATGTCCAGAAATCCAGGTAGTCACACCAGTGTATTTTCTACAAAGCGTCCTTGTGTAACGGACGTGAAACGGCTAGCTTAGTTGGTGGTGCGCGCTAAATAGCGTTTCAATCGGTGACGTCACTTGCTCTGAGACCTTGAAGTAGTGGTTCCCCTTGCTCTGCAAGGGCCGCGGCTTTTGTGGAGCGATGGGTAACGATGCTTCGTGGGTGACTGATGTGTGCAGAGGGTCCCTGGTTCGCGCCCGGGTATGGGCGAGGGGACGGTCTAAAGTTATACTGTTACACTTGCTAGGCAGACAAGCCCATAAGGGAAAACATAGTGTCTATTTTGCATGTTTACCACTGCTGAGCTGATCCAGCTCTACCTACAGTACTAACCACTGGGACACTGCACTCCCCACTGTCCCCATCCATGTACAGTTGAAGTCGGAAGTTTAATTAAATACACTTAGGTTGGAGTCATTAAAAAATGTTTTCAACCACTCCACTGTCACGCCCTGACCATTGAGAGCCTTTTTACTTTCTATTTTGGTTAGGTCGGGGTGTGACTAGGGTGGGTGATCTAGTGCATCTATTTCTATGTTGGCCTGGTATGGTTCCCAATCAGAGGCAGCTGTTTATCGTTGTCTCTGATTGGGGGTCATATTTAGGCAGCCATTTCCCCACTGTGTTTTGTGGGATCTTGTTTCTGTCTAGTTGCCTGTGAGCACTGCTTGAGTGTCACGTATCGTTTATTCTTTATTGCTTTTTGTGCGTTTGACTATCAATAAAAGATGTTGAACCGATTCCACGCTGCGCTTTGGTCTGAATGTATTTACAACGATCGTGACATCCACAAACTTATTGTGAACAAACTATAGTTTTGGAAAGTCGGTTAGGACATCTACTTTGTGCATGACACAAGTCATTTTTCCTACAATTGTTTACAGACAGATTATTTAACTTATAATTCACTGTATTGCAATTCCAGAGGGTCAGAAGTTTACATTCACTAAGTTGAGTGTGCCTTTAAACAGCTTGAAAAATTCCAGAAAATTATGTCATGGCTTTAGAAGCTTCTGATAGGCTAGTTGACATAATTTGAGTCAATTGGAGGTGTACCTGTGGATGTATTTCAAGGCTTCCCTTCAAACTCAGTGCCTCTTTACATCATGGGAAAATCTAAAGACATCAGCCAAGACCTCCACTAGTCTGGTTCATCCTTGGGAGCAATTTCCAAACGCCTGAAGGTACCACGTTCATCTGTACAAACAATAGAAGGTATTGGAGTGGCCATCACAAAGCCCTGACCTCAATCCTATAGAACATTTGTGGGCAGAATTGAAAAAGCGAGCAAGGAGACTTACAAACCTGACTCAGTTACACCAGCTCTGTCAGGAGGAATGGGCCAAAATTCATCCAACTTATTGTTGGAAGCTTGTGTTTGACCCAACTTAAACAATTTAAAGGCAATGCTACCACCCACTAATTGAGTGTATGTAAACTTCTGACCCACTGGGAATGTGATGAAAGAAATTAAAGCTGAAATAAATAATTCTCTCTCCTATTATTCTCACATTTCACATTCTTAAAATAAAGTGGTGATCCAGACTGACCTAAGACTGGGAATTTTTACAAGGATTAAATGTCAGGAATTGTGAAAAATTTAGATTAAATGTACTTGGCTACGATGTATGTAAACTTCCAACTTCAACTGTA
This sequence comes from Oncorhynchus nerka, assembly GCF_034236695.1. Lineage (NCBI taxonomy): Eukaryota > Metazoa > Chordata > Actinopteri > Salmoniformes > Salmonidae > Oncorhynchus > Oncorhynchus nerka. The sequence goes on along the minus strand of NC_088399.1, from coordinate 89,421,697 downwards.
TATTCCTCTCCTCTCCACCCTACAAGGGTAGATAGCAGCAGTCAGTCAGTCAGTCCCCAAGGCTCAGCTAGATCCAGGGTGACACAAACTAAGAAATACTCTCTCTGTTTCTCTCTCTCCTCTCTCTCGCTCTTGCTCTTGCTCTCATTCTCCTCTCTGTCCTCTCTCACTCCTCTCCTCTCTCTCTCACTATTTCAAGTACTTTAAAAACAAATCTAAAACTCCTTAGAATTCAGGTTCTGTCTGGTTTGAATAATATATAGCGATATAAAACAGAGGGATTTTCTACATCTATCCAAATCACTAGCCTTGATTTGAGATGGTAATGAATGCTCTCTCTGGCTACATCTCAAATGCCTGGGCCCTGGTCAAAGGTAGTGCACTATATAGGGAATAGGGTGGCATTAGGGAATAGGGTGGCATTTGGGATACAACGCTAACGTCTTGTTCCCACTGTATTGGCAACACAATACACTGGAACCAATTGGGAGGTTCCCACTTTGGGCTCAATATCTCAAGCAATGTATGGCTATTGCTCATTACCCTCGCTTCATTTGTCCCAAATTAAATCCTGCCTTATGCCAGGAATATTCCAGATATGTGCTAGCTAGCTAGCTATCTCTATCTCCTGCTGTGTCTAATTGTTACCTTGCTCTTGCTCTTGCATCCCAATTTGCACCCTGTTCCTTATCTGTTATACTACTTAGGACCAGAGCACTATCAACCCTGGTCAAAAGCAGTAACCTATAAAGGGAGTAGGGTGCCATTTTGGACGCAGACCTGGTGTTTAGGGGATGAGAGAGAGGGAAGTAAGGAAGGGAACAGTTTTATTGTCAATATCATAGACACTTTACGGTTTAACAGTGAACATACATCTAGCTCACGCAGCCCATAGTTAAGCAGTTGTAGTAATTAGCATTTTCATGGTAATTGCAATACATCCACATAGCGATGATATACACATAGCGATGATATCCACATAGCGATGATATCCACATTGCGATGATATCCACATAGCGATGATATCCACATAGCGATGATATACACATAGCGATGATATCCACATAGCGATGATATCCACATAGCGATGATATCCACATTGCGATGATATCCACATAGCGATGATATCCACATAGCGATGATATACACATAGCGATGATATACACATAGCGATGATATCCACATAGCGATGATATCCACATAGCGATGATATCCACATTGCGATGATATCCACATAGCGATGATATACACATAGCGATGATATCCACATAGCGATGATATCCACATAGCGATGATGAGGGTTATAATAAACATGATTAAATGGCTGCAGAGTCATCTAAAGTGCTCCCCATTCCTCCCATGTCCATCATGGAGTATCAATCTAACAATGTGCACAGGGTCCTGATATTACAGTTGTCCAGGTTTGAGAGGAAAGAAAAATAAATATGCTTTTAAAGTCAAGGGGATTTTCCTCTCCTCATACACACAACAGTGGTGCTCTAGTCTCTAGGGAATGCTGAGTAATTCAAGAATTCATTAAAGGTGGAGTCCCTTTGCTTTTAGAAATCGTATTTCTCTTTAGAGTGGAGCCTTACTCCCTCTGAGACGTACATGGAGGTGATTGAGCCCCAGTATTAATCCTTGACAGACAGGTCTATCCTGGCCTAGCAGCCAATCTGTATTTCACAGAGGACCCTTCAATGTATCCCGAATAGCACCCTATTCGTTATAGTGTGCACTAATTTTGACCAGGGCCCATAGGGATCCTTTCAAAAGTAGTGCACTATGTAGGGAATAGGGAGCCATTTGGGATGCATTCTGGATATGTTCCCATGGAAAATATGATTCTATCTTTTAATCTTTTAATTAATAATGGGATGTTTGTGTGCGACAGATATCAAAATGATGTAGTCACCTCCGTAATTGAAATGTTACATGACTGTGTTTGTCTGCTGTGATACAGACTTGTCATTGCGAATTTTCCATGCCGTCAGATTGACGTAAGTGGCCCTACCCAGAAGAGCTAGCATTTTTACTCTGCTGGAAAGTGCATAGAGTTAGATTTGTATCTTGGAGGGATGCTTTAGTGCGAAAAGCTGAAAATCAATTTGAAACATTGTCACTCATAGTCCATTCTAAGTGCATCTGGGGTGTGTGTGTCTCGGAAAAACCCAAGCGAAGGTGTGATTTTAGTGAGTCTACCCTTACAAATAAAACACCCCAGAAACTTCACGTGAAAAAAATAATGATCATTTTTTGTTGTTGTAATGACACGTTTTTCAGACGTGTGAAGTTTTTCCCTCATAAAAAAAAAAAATCTCAACTTTTTTTTTTACATGTTTATTTTTCACATCCTTCTTTCCCCACCACTTCCATCAACATTTGGTCTCCCATTCAGGAACCAACCAGAGCCAAACCAGCTTAGCTTCAGAGACAAACCGGCTTAGCTTCAGAGACAAACAGCAGTGGAATGCAGGGTGCTGTGTTGGTGGAATGAATGTGGGAAATCTTGCAAATGGAAAAAGGCAGCGAAAAGCCAGGGTAACAAAACCAAAGTTTGTGACATGGTGAGGTAGAACCCAGGAACAGAACATAGAACCAGATGAGCAATTAGTGGTTGAGGGAAAAACGTAAATAATTTACTAGAAAATATTTAACAGAAGGTACAAAGTAAAACTGGGAAAAAAATAAAGAGTAAGACTCACTCAGAGACAACGCACAAAGCAAACAAATCAAGCTTTTGCAAAGGGTAACAGAAAACACCTCTGTTAAAAGACATCATAATTAGTAACAGAAAACACCTCTCTTAAAAGGAATCATAATTAGTAACAGAAAACACCTAAAGGTCATTATAGATTCTAGGGCGGTCTCCCTCGCCCTCTGGTGACAGGTGTTACCATGACAGGTGCGGCTCCATCCACGGAGCCAGGGTGACCACCACGTGGTCCCGAACAAGTCCCGGGTCCAGGATGTCCGGGCAGGCACCCACGCCCGCCCCTCAGGGCCATAGCCCTACATCATAGTTTCATTCCGCTGGTGTGAACCGCTTGAAGAGAAAGGCACATGGGTGCAGTTTCTTGTCTCACATGTTCCGCTGTGAAAGGACCACCCCTGCTCCTGTCAGCCTTGGGGTCCAACAAAAATGGGTCTGGGATTTGCGGGTTAGGGCCGTGAAAGGCGCTGCCACCGCACCAAAGTTGTGTATAAAACGTCTGTAAAAATTGACAAACCCAATGAACCGCTGGACTTGTTTGGGTTTGGCGGGACGGGGCCAATCGGTGACCACCTTAGCCTTTACTGGGTCCATTTGGATGCCAGCGGTAGAGATAATGTGGCCCAGGAAGGAGACTTGGGATACGTGGAACTAGCACTTCTCTATCTTGATGTATAGCTGACTCTGCAAGAGGTGTCTCAGGACTTGGCGGATGTGCAGGATGGAAGGGACTTGAGAATATCAGGATGTAGTTGAGATAAGCAAAGACAAACCGATTCAACGTGTCCCTAAGAGTGTCATTGACCAATGCTTGGAAGACTGTCGGTGCGTTCGATAATAAATATTCATAGTGGCCACTAGGGTTGTTAAAGGCAGTTCTCACCAGATTGTAAGCATTGCAGAGGTCCAGTTTGGTGAAGAACCGGGCCCTTTGAGTCTCTGAGTGGTTAACCCCGAACTGCAGTTGAATCGGCTTGGTCTGATATTTCACCTGGCCGGAGCAGATGGGGTGTCCATCTAGGGCTTGAATCTGCAGAGGGATGGGGAGTTTTACGCAGGGGATTAGTAGTTCTCTGGCGAGGTCCTGATAGATGAAATTACCCGCGGCCCCGGAGTCCACAAAGACTTGGATTTGATGCTGATGGTTGCCCCTTGGCGGAGGTGGAATAGCCGGATCGATGCTTCTCATCCGCCGACTGGGTGGTTGAAAACTCATCGCAGCTCGGAAGTGAAGGCAGATATGGAGCTGCGGGTGGTGGCTGCTGTTCCCACACAGCCGTTGGGTTTATGTTTTGCTTTCAAAATCATTATTTTTGTTTGCAGTACTAAGAATTTTCTTCTCGACTTCAGAAATTTTGCTTGATATTAATGGAATAAAAGTAACTCACTCACTAGAGAATTACACTATATAATAACAGTATTAAAAGTGTTTAAAGTTGTAATCCTTAATTGAAACATTAACAAAGTGCCATCCCAGCCACAGTTTCGGATAAAAGCTGAGGAATGGGGCTGATGAAACGCAAACACTCTGAAATCCACACTACACTATGGATGCAAGGACTGACCATCCATCATATCAAAATGATAGTTGTAACCTTGTTTTTAGGCTACACAGTGTATGTTTACATTTACTTTGTTTACAAACATTGGAGTTAAACCAACCTATATGTTGGGTTCTGACAGGGTACAACAGTTGAACTAAGCTCATGGGGCATTTATACATTATATTCTTCAAGAATCAATGGGTACTATTGATGGGCGGGTTGACTCATAACCCGCAGTTCCCAGGGTTATATCCACAGGGCGATGGGTTAAGGGTAATTCAATATTGTGTGTGATTTACAGTCGGGTGGTTTGCAGGCAGGTTGAATAAAGAGAAGCAATAACTGTAAAAATCCATAAATGTATAATACTTCTGCAGTTTATATAGGCTACATTGCGGTTTTTTGTTCATTATTTTAGGATATCTGGGTGGCAGGGTAGCCTAGTGGTTAGAGTGTTGGACTAATAACTAAAAGGTTGCAAGTTCAAATCCCAGAGCTGACAAGGTACAAATCTGTTGTTCTGCCCCTGAACAGGCAGTTAACCCACTGTTCCTAGGCCGTCATTGAAAACAAGAATTTGTTCTTAACTGACTTGCCTAGTAAAATAAAGGTCAAATTAAAAAAAATAGTGCTTAAGCCTAAACTTGAGGTTTTAACTGTACGCATAAATGATAGAAATGACAGATAAGAAGATGCATGAATCTAATTAAAGACAAGCTGATATATAAGCAGAAACATATCTAAATCAGGCTTCAACAAAAAAATCTTGCCACTGTAACATCCTGTCGTTTTTGACTGTAGCCTATAGAGAATGTTCTATATTAGCACCTATATGCTCACCTTATCACATATAGTCGGCCGGTTATGGATGGTTTATTAGCAGTTGGGTGCGGGTGAACAAACAGATGACCCGCGCACCACTAATGAGCACATAGCATTATTTTATAAACCAAAAAATGGGATGTAGCAACAAATGTCACTATTTGAACGTGATCCATTAACCTGCCCCCCAAAAATGTATTATGTTCACTGATCCATGAATGTCATGCAAAATTGTTTGCATGTCCCGCATTTGAGCTTTTTAGATGTGGTCACCCTTATTCCAAATGTGGAAACATTGCTGCTACTGCAACATCTTAACCTCTTTTCACCTGAGGAGAATAACACTATTTCAACCCAACATGGGAATCTGCAGTTCCACATTTGAAGGGGAGATTTTTCTGACATGTGAACCTGCAAATGTGATTTTCACATGTGACTGATTTTCAGATTTGACTGATTTTCACATGTTAACTTGTGGAAGTGAGATTTTCACTTGGAGTTTTTGGTGGCGTTAACATATGATCTCTGAATATAATATACAGTGGGGAGAACAAGTATTTGATACACTGCAGATTTTGCAGGTTTTCCTACTTACAAAGCATGTAGAGGTCTGTAATTTTTATCATAGGTACACTTCAACTGTGAGAGACGGAATCTAAAACAAAAATCCAGAAAATCACATTGTATGATTTTTAAGTAATTAATTTGCATTTTATTGCATGACATAAGGATTTGATCACCTACCAACCAGTAAGAATTCCAGCTCTCACATTCATGTTAGTTTTTCTTTAAGAAGCCCTCCTGTTCTCCACTCATTACCTGTATTAACTGCACCTGTTTGAACTCGTTACCTGTAAAAAAGACACCTGTCAACACACTCAATCAAACAGACTCCAACCTCTCCACATTGGCCAAGACCAGAGAGCTGTTTAAGGACATCAGGGATAAAATTGTAGACATGCACAAGGCTGGGATGGGCTACAGGACAATAGGCAAGCAGCTTGGTGAGAAGGCAACAACTGTTGGCGCAATTATTAGAAAATGGAAGAAGTTCAAGATGACGGTCAATCACCCTCGGTCTGGGGCTCCATGCAAGATCTCACCTCGTGAGGCATCAATGATCATGAGGAAGGTGAGGGATCAGCCCAGAACTACACGGCAGGACCTGGTCAATGACCTGAAGAGAGCTGGGACCACACTCTCAAAGAAAACCATTAGTAACACACTACGCCGTCATGGATTAAAATCCTGCAGCGCACGCAAGGTCCCCCTGCTCAAGCCAGCGCATGACCAGGCCCATCTGAAGTTTGCCAATGACCATCTGGATGATCCAGAGGAGGAATGGGAGAAGGTCATGTGGTCTGATGAGACAAAAATAGAGCTTTCTGGTCTCAACTCCACTCACCGTGTTTGGAGGAAGAAGAAGGATAAGTACAACCCCAAGATCACCATCCCAACCGTGAAGCATGGAGGTGGAAATATCATTCTTTGGGGATGCTTTTCTGCAAAGGGGACAGGACGACTGCACCGTATTGAGGGGAGGATGGATGGGGCCATGTATCGCGAGATCTTGGCCAACAACCTCCTTCCCTCAGTAAGAGCATTGAAGATGGGTCGTGGCTGGGTCTTCCAGCATGACAATGACCCGAAACAGACAGCCAGGGCAACTAAGGAGTGGCTCCGTAAGAAGCATCTCAAGGTCCTGGAGTGGCCTAGCCAATCTCCGGACCTGATCCCAATAGAACATCTTTGGAGGGAGCTGAAAGTCCACATTGCCCAGCGACAGCCCCGAAACCTGAAGGATCTGGAGAAGGTCTGTATGGAGGAGTGGGCCAAATCCCTGCTGCAGTGTGTGCAAACCTGGTCAAGAACTACAGGAAACATATGATCTCTGTAATTGCAAACAAAGGTTTCTGTAACAAATATTAAGTTCTGCTTTTCTGAAGTATCAAATACTTATGTCATGCAATAAAATGCAAATTAATTACTTTAAAATCATACAATGTGATTTTCTGGATTTTTGATTCTGTCTCTCACAGTTGAAGTGTAGCTATGATAAAAATTACAGACCTCTACATGCTTTGTAAGTAGGAAAACCTGCAAAATCGGCAGTGTATCAAATACTTGTTCTCCCCACTGTATGTGAAATATGGTTTCACATGTGAAATTTAAGCTCAACATGTAAAAATAGCTCTAAGAGAGCACACTCATTCACAGTGACTGACAATCCACTGATGAGACAAGGTCATAGGTTAAGGGTAAGGTTCTCTCCGCTTTCTCTATTAATCACTACCTAGGTGTTAAGTAGGGAGGGAGTTGCGGTCACCCCATGTTGTCTTGTCTCGCTTGTGGTTCATTAAAATGGTCATTCTGTCACTCAGAACACCTGTCAGCTGACTGATGGGATTTAAAACGCCCTGGTTCTCACCAGTGATGACAAATGATAGGAAATCTCTCTCTCTCTCGCTCTCTTTCTCTCTCGCTCTCTCTGAATAGGAATCCCACTGTTCATACCACGCTCCACACCTTTTGACGCAGTGCAGGTCTGAAGGACAGGAGTCATAAGTAGAGATATGGGTTGAATCAACATTGTTTCCACATAATTTCAACCAAACGATGTGATGACCTTGAATCAACATGGAAATCTGATTGGTTTTGCAAAAAGTAATCAATGAAAGGGAATTTCTTATTTTGTTTAACCTGAATCCAATGACATGGTAAACGTTTTTGATTTCAGTTGAATTTACATTAGTTGACAACTTGACCAAATTTAAATCAAAACTATCAATTGAAAGGAGCAGTGCCTAAAAGGCTTTACATTGTCAATCCGATGTCTGAAGTGGCCAGATGTCGGATTGAGAGGTGCAAGGCGATGCGGTCCAGAGTTTGATTTTGGCCTCTGCATGCTTCTGGAGGCTCAGCAATTGCGTCACACCCACCATAAAAGCCCCCTACCACATTTTTAGATCAAACATAAATGGTCTTTTAGAGTAGAGGGTCTCATCCTGCTGATCCAACAGAGATCATTGTGGTGCGGTCGGCATTTTTCATGCTGCAGGCGATCAGACAGACAACTTTGTGTTGAGAAAATTGTCACGCAGATTATTTGGCAATGGTCGTCTTTCTGGTTTGTATGCGTTAGCCTACCTATTGTGTTAAAAGCATATATTTGTCACATTATTCACACACTCAGAATTCGCTGCTTCAAATTCAGTAGCCTACCTCTCCTTTCCGAGTTGGGCGAGATCAAGAGTAGACTGCCAAGAGTATATACCACAAGAGGTTGGTGGCACCTTAATTGGGGAGGACAGGCTCATGGTAATGGCTGGAGTGGAATAAGTGGAATGTTATGGAATCAAATACATCAAACACATGGTTTCCAGGTTTTTGATGCCAATCCATTCGCTCAGTTCCAGCCATTATTATGAGCCGTTCTCCTCTCAGCAGCCTCCACTGCTATATATGCATGGGTGCACAATCAAATAGCAGTTATCTTGCCAAGAAAATGTACATAAATATGAATAGACTCTAGTTTACTACAGTGTCTGTAAATATTGATAATGGAAAGAAGTGGAATATGCTCAACCAACTTGAGTCAAGGTGCATTCCAAAAATGTGATAATAATTGAAAAGGAAAAGGCGCAAGGCACGCATAGGCTACCATGGTGAGCGAACTTTGCACCTTTTAATTTTCAATAAATATTGAATAACCATTTATTTGTCTCTGCTTGCAAATCATCCTCCTAAAAGATAGGCTTTATCCTCTATTCAAAATGTAGCTCAAGAGAAAGTGCAGTTATCTTCCCAATGAAATTAACTTCCTAAATATGATTAGGCAATACGTTTACTACATTTCCTAGAAATACATATTGATCACCCATATTTATCTCCATCTTGACAATTGTCCCACTCCTAAAAGGTAGGCTATAAAACGTAGCTCAAGAGAAAGTGCAGGTCTCTCTAAATCTGCTCTCGTCAAGCTACTTCTATTCTATTCGCAGATGTAGCCCAGCAGTACCAATAACCTAATATAATGGGCAACGTGAGAATCTCTAGTAATTTCTTAGGTTATTATTGCACATTTTGATATTGCCTGTAGGGCACACAATTACTGGGACCAGGGCTAGCAAGTCACATATGCTTAATATAATATTCCAAGGACAGTGGTTGGGTTCGGTGACCAGTTCTTGTGGTACCAGGTTTGAGTCGTAAGAAATCCAGCGGTAGCAGCAGTGAGGTATGAAAAGCTGTGGGTGCGGACGGGAACAGCGGGTGCGGATGGGAACCGTGGGTGCGGAAGGGAACCGAGGGTGCGGACGGGAACCGTGGGTGAAGAAATCAGTTGTGCAGACCTCTACCTTAGAGCTCCTGTCGTACCCTTCAGCTTTAGCCATGGAGGTTGAGAGTGGACAGTAGATGACCAACATGTTCAAACGGCCCATGCGAGTGCATTGAGGCTTGGGTGATGTATACATACAGTACAGCATCACTGTCACTAATTGCTGGCAAGCCACTGGGTTTAGTTAATGACACTAAATGTTGACAAACATGGCGTTTGGTAATTAGGTCTGTGGAAACGGCAGATTTGATGGTGAGGACTGTGAAATGCGTGTTCTAGAATCATGTCAAGTCACAGATGCTTTGTGTCACCCTTTAAAGGTGCAATCTGCAATTGCTACATGCGTTTTTTTTTTACTTGTAAATTAATGAGATGTACCCATTGATTCTAGAAGAATATATCTTATAAATGCCTCATGTCTTTACTTCAACTGCTGTACCCTGTCAGAACCCACATTATAAGATTGTGTTACTCCAATGATTGTAAACAAAGTAAATGTAAGCAAACACTGTATAGCCTCAAACATGGTTAAAACTATACATTTTATATAATGGAGGGTCAGTCATTCATCAATAGCCCTGTCTATGAATTTGAGAGTGGTTACTTTTCTCCAGCCCCATCTCTCAGATTTGTACTTAAACAGGGGCTTGGAGGGCCCTTTGTTATTATTTCAACTGCTGATTGCTTCTTTAAGGCTTTATATTTAGCTTTGGAAAGAAATGCTTTGTTTCTAGGCATACTCTGTATTAGGCATACTCTGTATTAGGCATACTCTGTATTAGGCATACTCTGCATTAGGCATACTCTGTATTAGGCATACTCTGTATTAGCATACTCTGTATTAGGCATACTCTGTATTAGCATACTCTGTATTAGCATACTCTGTATTAGGCATACTCTGTATTAGCATACTCTGTATTAGGCATACTCTGTATTAGCATACTCTGTATTAGGCATACTCTGTATTAGCAACTCTGTATTAGGCATACTCTGTATTAGGCATACTCTGTATTAGGCATACACTGTATTAGGCATACTCTGTATTAGCATACTCTGTATTAGGCATACTCTGTATTAGGCATACTCTGTATTAGCATACTCTGTATTAGGCATACTCTGTATTAGGCATACACTGTATTAGGCATACTCTGTATTAGGCATACTCTGTATTAGGCATACTCTGCATTAGGCATACTCTGTATTAGGCATACTCTGTATTAGGCATACTCTGTATTAGCATACTCTGTATTAGGCATACTCTGTATTAGGCATACTCTGCATTAGGCATACTCTGCATTAGGCATACTCTGCATTAGGCATACTCTGTATTAGCATACTCTGTATTAGCATACTCTGTATTAGGCATACTCTGTATTAGGCATACTCTGTATTAGCATACTGTGTATTAGCATACTGTGTATTAGGCATACTCTGCATTAGGCATACTCTGTATTAGGCATACTCTGTATTAGCATACTGTGTATTAGCATACTGCGTATTAGCATACTGCGTATTAGCATACTGTGTATTAGGCATACTCTGTATTAGCATACTCTGTATTAGGCATACTCTGTATTAGGCATACTCTGTATTAGGCATACTGTGTATTAGGCATACTCTGCATTAGGCATACTCTGTATTAGGCATACTGTGTATTAGCATACTGTGTATTAGGCATACTCTGTATTAGGCATACTGTGTATTAGGCATACTCTGCATTAGGCATACTGTGTATTAGCATACTGTGTATTAGGCATACTCTGTATTAGGCATACTGTGTATTAGCATACTGTGTATTAGGCATACTCTGTATTAGGCATACTCTGTATTAGGCATACTCTGCATTAGGCATACTCTGTATTAGGCATACTCGGTCCTTGGCTAAGTGTATACAGCTGCACTATTCAAACTAATCGTGTCTCTTCCTCCATCTTTCTCAGATAGCTTTGTGGAACTGTTTGTGTTCAGTCATTCTGTAGGACTATACACCACCAACGCCCAACGCAGTGCTCCTCACTTTTAAGCGGCTTCCATCCCATGCCAGCCTTCCGTCTGTGTTCCAAATGGCACCCTATTCCCTATATAGTGCACTACTTTCGACCAGAGAACCTAAAGTAGTGTGTCATTTGTGTGTCATTCTTGGCTCGCGCCGTTGAGCCTCTGAGGTGGTTTTAAAAATCTCCCTCTAGACGTAGGTGGATTCCGCATTGCACTCGTTAATTGGAAACTGTGTATTGGTAAATGAGATGGAAAAGAGACTGCGGGAAGATAGGGATGATTCCACTAAACTGCTTCATCGTCTTAAATCCAGAAAAAACATCTGGAAATCTCCCTCCTCCAAAAAAATCGAACTGGCGTCCATGACCATGATGATTCATCATTCATACCCCGGCCTCACATAGGTTCTAGATAGCTCCACAGTGTTCACACAGTCGGTGAAAAAGCACTCCTTTCACCACCCTTACATGAAGTAACCCTTAAGGGGAGTGGTGGAGAGGATAAATAGTACACCTCTCTCTCTCCCCCTCTCTCTCCCCTCTCTCTCTCCCCTCTCTCTCTCTCCCCCTCTCTCTCTCCCCTCTCTCTCTCTCCCCCTCTCTCTCTCCCCCTCTCTCTCTCCCCTCTCTCCCCTCTCTCTCTCCCCTCTCTCTCTTCCCCTCTCTCTCTCCCCCTCTCTCTCTTCCCCTCTCTCTCTCCCCCTCTCTCTCTCCCCCTCTCTCTCCCCTCTCTCTCCCCTCTCTCTCTCCCCTCTCTCTCCCTCTCTCTCTCCCCCTCTCTCTCTCTCCCTCTCTCTCTCCCCCTCTCTGCAGTATATTATTTTCAATAATCACTACGTGTCACACTTGGTATGAATGATTCGGGAGACAGGCGCAGGAATGCGTAATAGTTTTTTTTATTGCACCCAAATTACGGAGTGCTGTGTAAAGGCACGGGGAGGAAGACCAAACAAACACTATACAAAACAAAGGGTAGAAACCCAAACAAAAGAGCAAGGAGTACCTCGAATAAAGAACACAAGCGCACAATGATTAACACACGGGCCGAGACCAGTAATCATCTAGGCAAACCACAATGGCACGAAAGCCAAAACACACAGCACAGGTACTCATATGAACCACCAGACATTGTAACAATAATAGACAGGACAATGGTAAACCAAGGGCACACTTATACAATTACTAATCACTGGGAATAGGGGCGAGGTGTGCGTAATGAAAGTTCCGGAGGGATCCGTGACACTATGCCTGTACTACTGTAAAGTTAAATGCTCTTGCTAATTTTAAGCAGACTTTTGTCTGGACTGTTGTCATATTTCATCCAGATTTCTATAGTGACGTTCTCCCAACAATGGTAGCTTTTCACCTTCTCAGGCTAGCTAACGATTCCAATGACAAAACATGTCAACAAACGCTAGCTCCCCCAATGTTTGAGTCCCAGGCAATCCTCAACGACTTTACCCCCCACATACTCCTCTGTCTGTTCGGGCGTTGATTGCGTCCAGACCTATTAACACTCAACAGTTGCTACTGGATGTCTGTGGCTGTGTGGGTGTACCCCAAATGGCACCGTATTCCCTATGTAATACACTGCTTTTGACCCAAGCCCTATGGGCCCTGGTTCAAAGTAGTGCACTAAATAGGGAGCAGGGTGCCATTTGGTACGCAACCTGTGACTTCATATGCTCATCTGTCTTGCCCCATCCCTCCCGTGGCAGTACAGTATGTGGTGCAATTAGAGCTGTGAGCCACATTGGCCCTTCACAGCGAATCACGGACAAGACCAGGAAAAACCAGGGAGAGCAGGAAGCAGACAGTTAGCCATGCGTGCATGCCGTGTACCACAGGAGGCTGCTGAGGGGAGGACAGCTCATAGTAATGGCTGAAATGGAGTGGATGGAATGGTATCAAACACATGAAAACCATGGAAACCATGTGTTTGATGAGTTTGATACCATGTCATTTATTCCTTTCCAGCCATTATCACGAGCCTGTCCTCCCCAACTAAGGCGCCACCAACCTCCTGTGCCGCGTACCATACTAAAAGCATGTCTGGGCATGTCTGGGCATGTCTGAGCACATCTGGGCACGTCGGGGCATGTCTGTGCATGGCTGAGCATGTCTGGGCACGTCTGGTCCTGTCTGATCACGTCTGGGCCTGTCTGATCACGTCTGGTCCTGTCTGGGCCTGTCTGAGCATGTCTGATAACACAGCAGACCATGTCTCCTACCGGTCTCTGTATGATCCCTTCATAGAGATCCTATTAAATTATTCCTATTCTAATTCCTACTTCTATGGATCCCTATGGATTATATGGATACTAGCACACAAGTACGGAGATCATGCTATACACTACACAGTGTTAACCATATGAAACTACCAGATGCACTGGTAGGCTACTATATGTTCACAACCAGTAACACAGATATAATGTGAAGATTGGATGTGTGTGTGTGTGTGTGTGTGTGCGTGTGCGTGTGCGTGTGTGTGCATGTGCGTGCGCGTGTGATCTCATTGGTAGCAGAAGGAGACATGCAGAGAAGGGCAGTGTTGTCAGCAGCTATCTCTCCAGATGGCTCCCTGATCTATTCCTCTCACGGTGTGGATAATATGTGATCACTGGAGTGTATTACTTCCCCAATGCCAAGAGAAACCGATGCCCTGCAAGGCTACCCCTACTACTGTGTGATACTATGTGCAACCTTTAGCAGATCACAAACATACTTCACCTCCAGAAAAATGTATGTTCCCCTGGAATTAACTTGGACAGGGTTCAAATTGATTCTGTCCTTTCGTATTTCGGGGGAGCATCATCTTCAGCAACGATTTATATGAATTTAACATCACCACCCAGCCAATGGGCATCATCTTCAGCAGCGATTTATATGAATTTAACATCACCACCCAGCCAATGGGCATCATCTTCAGCAGCGATTTATATGAATTTAACATCACCACCCAGCCAATGGGGATATCTGTGTGTACTGGACAGTAGGTCTAGAATTTAATACCATTAATTATCTAGAATATAATACCATTAATAATGTAAAATATACCATTAATAGATATACAATATAATACCATTAATAGTCATACAATATAATACCATTAATAAATATACAATATAATACCGTTAATAAATATACAATATAATACCATTAATTGTCACGCCCTGACGGCTCTTAGAACCAGAGCCGCCACCGAGGGTAGATGCCCACCCGGACCCTCCCCTATAAGTTCAGGTTTGCGGTTGGGAGTCCCACATTTGGGGAGCGGGGGCACTGTCACGCCCTGACCTTAGTTATCTGTGTTTTATGTATTATGTTGGTCAGGTCAGGGTGTGACGAGGCTGGGCATGTGTGTTTTTGTCCTGTCTAGCGTTTTTGTATATCAATGGGGTTTTGTATGTCTAGGTAATGTAGGTCTATGGTGGCCTGAATTGGTTCCCAATCAGAGGCAGCTGTTTATCGTTGTCCCTGATTGTGGATCCTATTTAGGTTGCCATTTTTCATTTTGGTTTTGTGGGTTATTGTCTGTGTAGTTGCATGTTATCACTCACGTTCGTTTTGTTAGTTTGTTTAGTGTTTTTTCTTTATTTAAAGAAGAATGTATTCATATCACGCTGGGCCTTGGACTCCTCTATGCGATGAACGTGACATTAATAGACAAACATTATAATACCATTAATTATCTATAATATAATACCAATAATTATCTGGATTATAATACCCTTAATAATTAAAATATGATACCATTAATAGACATACAGTGCCTTGCAAAAGTATTCATCTTCCTTGGCATTTTTCCTATTTTGTTGCATTACAACCTGTAATTTAAATGAATTTTTACTTGGATTTCATGTAATTGTCACGTTCTGACCTTAGTTCCCTTGATTTGTCTTTGTTTTAGTATGGTCAGGGCAGGGTGTGAGTTGGGTGGGTTGTCTATGTTCCGTTTTCTATGTTGTGTTTTGCGTTTGGCCTGGTATGGTTCTCAATCAGAGGCAGGTGTCATTAGTTGTCTCTGATTGAGAATCATACTTAGGTAGCATTTTCCCACTTGTGTTTCGTGGGTGTTTATTTTCTGTGTCTGTGTTCCACACGGAACTGTTTCGGTTGGATATTTCACGTGTTGTTTATTGTTTTGTTTCAGTGTTCGCTTGTTTTAATAAAGAGCATGAACACGTACCACGCTGCGCATTGGTCCTCCGATCCTTACTACTCCTCCTCGTCATCGGAGGAGGAAGACAGGCGTTACAGAAACACCCACCACCAAAGGACCAAGCAGCGTGGTAAAGGGGAGCAGCAGCGATCTCATGATTCCTGGACATAGGAGGAGATTCTGGACGGAAAGGGACCCTGGGCACAGGCTGGAGAATATCGCCACCCCAAGGCTGAGCTGGAGGCAGCGAAAGCCGAGAGGCGGTGGTATGAGGAGTCAGCACGGCAGCGCGGCTGGAAGCCCAAGAGGCTGCCCCAAAAAGTTTTTGGGGGGAGCACACGGAGAGTGTGGCGAAGTCAGGTAGGAGACCTGCGCCAACACCCGTGCTTATCGTGGAGAGAGAGGGACCAGGCAGGCACCGTGTTATGCCGTGAGGCGCACGGTGTCCCCGGTGCACAGGCATAGCCCGGTGTGGTACATAGCAGCGCCTTGTATCGGCCGGGCTAGGTTGGGCATCGAGCCAGGTGCCATGAAGCCGGCTCAGCGCATCTGGTCTCTAGTGCGTCTCCTCGGGGCGGGGTACATGGCACCAGCCCTACGCATGGTGTCCCCAGTTCGCCAGCACAGCCCAGTGCGGGCTATTCCACCTCGCCGCACTGGCCTGGCTACGGGGAGCATTCAGCCAGGTAGGGTTGGGAAGGCTCGGTGCTCGAGACCTCCAGTGCGCCTTCACGGTCCAGTCTATCCAGTGCCACCTCCACACACCAGCCCTCCGGTGGCAGCCCCAGGCTGTCTCTCCGTCCCTATAGGTGCTCCCGCCTGTCCCGCGCTGCCAGAGTCTTCCTCCTGCCCAGCGCTGCCAGAGTCTCCCGTCTGTCCTGAGCTGCCAGAGTCTCCCTTCTGTCCTGAGCTGCCAGAGTCTCCCATCTGTCCTGAGCTGCCAGAGTCTCCCGTCTGTCCTGAGCTGCCAGAATCTCCCGTCTGTCCTGAGCTGCCAGAGTCACCCGTCTGTCCTGAGCAGCTAGAGCCGTCAGTCAGCCAGGAGCTGCCAGAATCGCCCTTCACTCCGGAGCTGCCGGAGTCTCCCGCCTGTCCGTTGTTGCCGGAATCTCCCGACCGTCCGGTGCTGCCGGAATCTCCCGTCCATTCGGGATCCGTGGCTTGGGTCCCCAGTCCGAGGTCGGCGGCGAGGGTCGCTGCGTTAAAGAGGCCACGGAGGCGGGTAAAGAGGCGGAGAAGGACTGTGGTGGAGTGGGGTCCACGTCCGCGCCAGAGCCACCACCGCCACCGCGGACAGACACCCAACCAGACCCTACCCTATAGGTTTAGGTTTTGCGGCCGGAGTCTGCACCTTTGGGGGGGAGGGTACTGTTCTGACCTTAGTTATTTTATTATGTCTTTGTTTTAGTATGGTCAGGGCGTGAGTTGGGTGGGTTGTCTTTGTTCCTTTTTCTATGTTTTGGGATTTCTGTGTTTGGCCTGGTATTGTTCTCAATCAGAGGCAGCTGTTTATCATTGTCCCTGATTGAGAACCATATTTAGGTTGCCTGGTTTCACTTTTGAGTTGTGGGTGATTATTTTCCGTGTTAGTGTTTGTTACCACACGGGACCGTTTAGTTTGTTTCACTTTGTTATTTTGTATTTTTGTAGTGTTCAGCTTGTCTTATTAAAATGGACAAATACCACGCTGCAAATTGGTCCAACCTCTCTTACTCCTCATCAGAGGAAGACGACGAACGTTACAGTAATGGACATACACAAAATAGTCCAAATTAGTGAAGTGAAAAAAATTACTTGTTTTAAAAAAATGTAAAAAGGAAAAGTGGTGCGTGCATACTGTATGTATTCACCCCCTTTGCTATGAAGCCCTTAACCTTTTGCGACGAGCAAACCCGTATCCGGGAGCGTAATCATAGCCTCAAATGCATTAGCATAACGCAACGGATATAAATACCCCTATAAACTTTTCCTATTCATGAAAATCGCAAATGAAGTGAAATAAATATATTCAAACACAAGCTTAGCCTTTTGTTAACAACACTGTCATCTCAGATTTTCAAAATATGTGTTACAGCCAATGCTAGACAAGCATTTGTGTAAGTTTATCATGGCATAATGCTATGCTAGGCTCTGCTGGCAGCAGGCAACATTTTCACGAAAATAAGAAAAGCAACCAAATTAAATAATTTACCTTTAAGGAATTCAGATGCTTTCACTCAGGAGACTCCCAGTTAGATAGCAAATGTTCCTTTTTTCAATTTTTGTAGACGAAAAAGCTCCCGTTTTTTCATCCTGCTTGGCTGAGAAATCAACAGAAAAATACTTCAACTATAACGCTGAACTTTTTTCAAAATTTGCTCCATAATATCGACAGAAACATGACAAATGTTGTTTAGGATCCATCCTCAAGGTGTTTTTAACATATGTATTCGATAATATATCCGTTGAGTCAATTGGTTTCTCATAAGAAGCGATTGGAAAAATGGCTACCTCAGTATTTTACGCAAGATTTTCTCCGGGAGACACCATGTAACCACTCACTCACTATATGGTCCCTTACAGCCATTCTCCAATGGAAATGCCTAAAAAGATGCTGTAGACACCTTGGGGAATGCGTGGAAAATGTAAGCTCATTCGTAGCTCATACCATTAATAAACATTGAAAATAATACCATGAATAAACCTATTAATATAATTCCATTAATAAACGTAGAATATAACACCATTAATAAACCTTGAATATAATACCAAATTCCCATTCATAAACCTAGAATAAAATACCATTAATGAACCTAGAATAGAATACCATTAATAAACCTAGAAAATAATACCATTAATAAACCTAGAATATAATACCATGAATAAACCTATTAATATAATTCCATTAATAAACGTAGAATATAACACCATTAATAAACCTTGAATATAATACCAAATTCCCATTCATAAACCTAGAATAAAATACCATTAATGAACCTAGAATATAATACCATTAATAAACCTAGAAAATAATACCATTAATAAACCTATTAATATAATTCCATTAATAAACGTAGAATATAACACCATTAATAAACCTAGAAAATAATACCATTAATAAACCTAGAATATAATACCATTAATAAACCTAGAATATAATACCATGAATTATTCTGACCCAGGGTTATTCTGATCCAGGGTTATTCTGACCCAGGACTCTTCTGATCCAGGACTCTTCTGATCCAGGGTTATTCTGACCCAGGACTCTTCTGATCCAGGGTTATTCTGACCCAGGACTCTTCTGATCCAGGACTCTTCTGATCCAAGGTTATTCTGATCCAGGGTTATTCTGATCCAGGGTTATTCTGACCCAGGACTCTTCTGACCCAGGACTCTTCTGACCCAGGGTTATTCTGACCCAGGGTTATTCTGACCCAGGACTCTTCTGATCCAAGTTTATTCTGACCCAGGGTTATTCTGACCCAGGACTCTTCTGATCCAAGGTTATTCTGACCCAGGGTTATTCTGACCCAGGACTCTTCTGATCCAGGGTTATTCTGACCTAGGGTTATTCTGACCCAGGGTTATTCTGACCCAGGGTTACTCTGACCCAGGGTTATTCTGACCCAGGACTCTTCTGATCCAAGGTTATTCTGACCCAGGGTTATTCTGACCCAGAACTCTTCTGACCCAGGGTTATTCTGACCCAGGACTCTTCTGACCCAGGGTTATTCTGACCTAGGGTTATTCTGATCCAGGACTCTTCTGATCCAGGGTTATTCTGAATCAGGGTTATTCTGACCCAGGGTTATTCTGACCCAGGGTTATGCTAACCTAGGGTTACTGAGATCCAGGGTTACAGTCTCCAAGAACTGTAATATTGATTCATGAGTGTGTTTTACTTCAAGCCCAGAGGAACCATGCCTTCTGGACCATGAGAACGTGTTTAATGCAGCAGTGCAGTAGTGGTGTTGTGTAAGTTCTCTGTGTGTAAATAGCAGAGCAAGTCTTCCTCCCAAAGTAAAGTATAGTACACAGCATGGCATTGGACATGCATCTAGCTGAGACTGATGTTCTAGGGACGGCATGCTGGGCGTGATTGTGGCGGCCTGCTGGCTCTCCCCATGCAGGACATGGTGTCTGTGTGTCTGTGTCACTGTATGCAGCAAGAGCACACTGCTAGACTCCCGATCAGGCACCTGCTACATACGGTATATAGCAGTACAGTAGGGTTTCTGGAAAGGGTTGCACTATATTTTATCTGTATCTTTATCAATATGCTTTTATATGAGACATCTGCCATGCAGTATTATTTCTAAAAGGTTGTATTACTATATGTACTGTAATATAAACTGGGTTGTCTGAGCTCTGAATGCTGATTGGCTGACAGCCGTGGTATATTTAAGCAATAAAGCCTGAGGGGGTTTGGTATATAGTCAATATAGCACGGCTAAGGGCTGTTCCCTTGCACAACGCAACGCGGAGTGCCTGGATACAGGCCTTAGCCGTGGTATATTGGCCATATACTACAAACCGTCTGAGGTGCCTTATTGCTATTATAAACTATTATGAACTAGTTACCAAAGTAATTAGTGGAGCAAAAATAAATGTTTTTATCATTCCCATGGTATACGGTCTGATATACCACGGCTGTCAGCCAATTAGCATTCAGAGCTCGAACCATCCATTTTATAACAGACTTTATACAATGGCGGATCTAATCCTGAATGCTGATTGGTTAAAAGCGCATTCCAGCCAGTGTCTATTCCACAAGTTACCATCGGCTAAATGAAATCTATGACGTTAAAATTCCTATTTACTGTTCAATATGACTGAGCTATCCACTGTCTCATCAGCCTAACCAGTCACTTGATGAACTTGATCTCCACTGTAAAAAGCATCTAGACATTATCTCACATTTCTTTCAGACTAACATTTATGTTTTCACCGTACTGTCTGTCTCTCCGTCATTTGCAACATTGTTTCAATATTCAAATTCGATCTTCAACTGTCCCATATTAGTGAACTTGTAGTGGTCGGGACAAGAGAGGGAGGCAGACAGTGTTTCTCAGCTAGCCCAAATCATGAATCAGCTGGCATCACTTTTATGGATGTATAAAAATGTCAATTGAAACAAGGTAAAACAAGCTAGTTTGCCGTCTTTCCAGCTTCAGTTTGAAGTTATTACGTTAGTTGTGTTGTTTGCTATCTCCTCTGAACAACATTGTCCTAACAAGAAAGCACATTTTCAATGCTAGGCAAAATTGTGCCTCATTAGCTCGTTGTTATGGA
This sequence comes from Oncorhynchus nerka, assembly GCF_034236695.1. Lineage (NCBI taxonomy): Eukaryota > Metazoa > Chordata > Actinopteri > Salmoniformes > Salmonidae > Oncorhynchus > Oncorhynchus nerka. The sequence goes on along the minus strand of NC_088399.1, from coordinate 89,400,849 downwards.
TTTATCCAAATAAATCTCACTATAAAAAAGCTTAAACAAATGCAGCGACTGTTGCTATTCTGTCTGCTCTGTTTGGCGTGACTGTAAGTTAGCCGTAGTTGGCTAGTTAGCAAGCAAGGGATGAAAATGTTGCCAGCCTGTTTGGCGTGACCGTAAGTTAGCCGTAGTTGGCTAGTTAGCAAGCAAGGGATGAAAATGTTGCCAGCCTGTTTGGCGTGACCGTAAGTTAGCCGTAGTTGGCTAGTTAGCAAGCAAGGGATGAAAATGTTGCCAGCCTGTTTGGCAATGGAACATTTAAAACGAACGACTGGGTCACGTCCATAGAAACAGAACAAAAAGACTTAACGACTGGGTCACGTCCATAGATACAGAACAAAAAGACTGAACGACTGGGTCTCGTCCATAGATACAGAACAAAAAGACTGAACGACTGGGTCACGTCCATAGATACAGAACAAAAAGACTGAACCACTGGGTCACGTCCATAGATACAGAACAAAAAGACTGAACGACTGGGTCACGTCCATAGATACAGAACATAAAGACTGAACGACTGGGTCGCGTCCATAGATACAGAACAAAAAGACTGAACGACTGGGTCGCGTCCATAGATACAGAACAAAAAGACTGAACGACTGGGTCACGTCCATAGATACAGAACAAAAAGACTGAACGACTGGGTCACGTCCATAGATACAGAACAAAAAGACTGAACGACTGGGTCACGTCCATAGATACAGAACATAAAGACTGAACGACTGGGTCACGTCCATAGATACAGAACAAAAAGACTGAACGACTGGGTCGCGTCCATAGATACAGAACAAAAAGACCGAACGACTGGGTCACGTCCATAGATACAGAACAAAAAGACTGAACGACTGGGTCACGTCCATAGATACAGAACATAAAGACTGAACGACTGGGTCACGTCCATAGATACAGAACAAAAAGACTGAACGACTGGGTCGCGTCCATAGATACAGAACATAAAGACTGAACGACTGGGTCTCGTCCATAGATACAGAACAAAAAGACTGAACGACTGGGTCGCGTCCATAGATACAGAACAAAAAGACTGAACGACTGGGTCACGTCCATAGATACAGAACAAAAAGACTGAATGACTGGGTCACGTCCATAGATACAGAACAAAAAGACTGAACGACTGGGTCGGGTCCATAGATACAGAACAAAAAGACTGAACGACTGGGTCACGTCCATAGATACAGAACAAAAAGACTGAACGACTGGGTCGCGTCCATAGATACAGAACAAAAAGACTGAACGACTGGGTCACGTCCATAGATACAGAACAAAAAGACTGAACGACTGGGTCGCGTCCATAGATACAGAACAAAAAGACTGAACGACTGGGTCGCGTCCATAGATACAGAACAAAAGACTGAACGACTGGGTCGCGTCCATAGATACAGAACAAAAAGACTGAACGACTGGGTCGCGTCCATAGATACAGAACAAAAAGACTGAACGACTGGGTCGCGTCCATAGATACAGAACAAAAAGACTGAACGACTGGGTCGCGTCCATAGATACAGAACAAAAAGACTGAACGACTGGGTCACGTCCATAGATACAGAACATAAAGACTGAACGACTGGGTCACGTCCATAGATACAGAACAAAAAGACTGAACGACTGGGTCACGTCCATAGATACAGAACAAAAAGACTGAACGACTGGGTCGCGTCTCTGACCATCGAACCAATAGAACGAATGACTAGCCGGCTTGGGTAGTAACCCTACATTTGTTTTTCGTGACTAAATCTTGTGAAAGGATGAAATAGTCTGAATAAATTCATCACAATAAAGTTTTTGTGAAAATATGCTAATCAGTATTTGAATATGTTGGTAAACCGTTGTATAAAAGTGATAATGCCCTCAAAGCCGCTGTTTGGAGGATATATTGTCACGGTTAACAACACCCATGCCAGTATATCCTCCAAACACCGGCTTTGAGGGCATTATCACTTAAGTAATATATGCCACTTAGCAGCCGCGTTCATCCGAAGTGGCTTACAGTCAGTTGTGCATAAATGTTGTATGTATGAGTGGTCCCCCGAGAATCGAAGAGAGACATACTCTACCAACTGAGCTACAGAGGAACACTGTATCTGAGTTTAGTTTTTCCACATATATGTTTTTGTGCGGTAAAGTTGTGGTTATTTTTTACTCTGCTTTTTTTGGTCAAATCTCTGTTTTCCCCGCATAATGGTGATAACTATACCGCAGTGGTTACATCGTTGTATTGCTTGTTATGTGCACTATGAGTCAATTATATGGACGCCTCCCAAATAATGCTCATCTGTTATCTCCTCTCTCCTCTCCAGGTTTCATATATACGTGTGGTGGGATGCTGAAAGGTCGTAATGGCACCATTGAAAGCCCAGGTTTTCCGTATGGGTACCCCAATGGGGCTAACTGTACATGGGTTATTGTAGCAGAGGAGGGGAACCGAATTCAAATTGTCTTTCAGTCCTTCGCTGTGGAGGAGGAGTATGACTTTTTATCGCTTTACGATGGACATCCTCATCCGGTGAACTTCAGGACGAGGTGGGTGCCATTTTAATACAATGTTAATTTCTTATTTCTATATATCTCCTTGCCTTAATTCTTCAATCCCTGTCTGATAAAATCCTGCTTCTTCTTTTCTTCTAGTAGCTGAATATAGGATTTTCAGCTTTAGGGTTGACATTTTAAAAGATAGATGAGTATGCTACTTACACTGTTCATTTCACGCAAGACTTTCGTCAGAGCAGAGCGGACTTTGAGAGCGATATGGTCTTGGATAACCTGATTAGCCCATTCTAATCTAAAATGGAAGCCCAGCAGCTTCTTATATCAGAGCAGGCAGAACTCTCTCACTCATTTCCGAACACGTTTGATCACTGGGAAAGAGATCAGTCCAAATCATTCCATTGTAATTTGTTGCTTACATGGATACAAGATCGCTCCGGCAGTTTGACCGAATTAAAGCCGCCACTGAGAAATCACACCAGGTGATTAAGGCAGAGAAAATGGAACAGCTCTGTCCAATTAGCTGGTTATTGTAATTACTCCGGGTCCCATTAACCTGTGCTAATACACAGCAGATACTTTCCTTTCAAAATCTTGCCGTTTGATTGGAATGTTTTCTGTGCCCTCTGAACCCTCATTAGCTTTGAACATTCTAGTCATTCATTAGGGGGACTGTGGTAACTGGCGAAGCGGCTTATAAAGCCCCGGTTTCATCATGGCTATCAGAGCTATCTTTATATTTAACTCTGCATTGTTGGAAATTAAGTAATTAAGCATTTCACTGTTCGTCTACACCTGTTGTTTACGAAGCATGAGACAAATACATTTAGATTTGATTTGACACACACGTCACCTCCTCTAATAGCACTACCCTCCATGTGGAACATGTTCAATTGAATCAAAAACTGCCAAACAATTAAAAAAACGATGTGGAGATAAATGACTATACACCCCAGAGGGAAGGAGGAGATGAGACACCCCAAAGGGAAGGAGGTGACTAGACACCCCAGAGGGAAGGAGGAGATGAGACACCCCAAAGGGAAGGAGGTGACTATACACCCCAGAGGGAAGGAGGAGATGAGACACCCCAAAGGGAAGGAGGTGACTAGACACCCCAGAGAGAAGGAGGTGACAATACACCTCAGAGGGAAGGAGGTGACAATACCCCTCAGAGGGAAGGAGGAGACTAGACACCCCAGAGGGAAGGAGGTGACTAGACACCCCAGAGAGAAGGAGGTGACAATACACCTCAGAGGGAAGGAGGTGACAATACCCCTCAGAGGGAAGGAGGAGACTAGACACCCCAGAGGGAAGGAGGAGACTAGACACCCCAGAGGGGAGGAGGTGACTAGACACCCCAGAGAGAAGGAGGTGGCTAGACACCCCAGAGGGAAGGAGGTGGCTAGACACCCCAGAGGGAAGGAGGTGACTAGACACCTCAGAGGGAAGGAGGTGACTATACACCTCAGAGGGAAGGAGGTGACTAGACACCCCAGAGGGAAGGAGGAGACTAGACACCCCAGATGGAGGGATGAGACTAGACACCCCAGAGGGAAGGAGGAGACTATACACCCCAGAGGGAAGGAGGTGACTAGACACCCCAGAGGGAAGGAGGTGACTAGACACCCCAGAGGGAAGGAGGTGACTAGACACCCCAGAGGGAAGGAGGAGACTAGACACCCCAGAGGGAAGGGTGAGACTAGACATCCCAGAGGGAAGGAGGTGACGTAAACAGTTAAAGGAGTAAATATACTCTAACAGGCAGAGTTCTGAAGACACACACACACACACACACACACACACACACACACACACACGCACACGAACACGCACACACACACACACACAATGCAGATATTTTCTGTCAGGCTGGCTGAGCTTCTCCCTGTGGGTCACACTCTGCATCGACCGTGTTCCTCTCTGTAAGAGACAAATACCATGTTCATACTTTACCCCCTAATTTAAATCCTGTCTCTGCAATCAGAAGCAGTGTCACCAGCATCATCCTCTCTCCCTCTCTCCCTCCTTCCCTCTCTCCCTCCTTCCCTCTCTCTCTCCTTCCCTCCTTCCCTCACACTCTGTCTCTCCCTGCCTCCCTGTCCCTCTCTCTCGCTCTACCTCCCTCTCTCCCTCCTTCCCTCACTCTCTGTCTCTCCCACCCTCTCTGTCCCTCTCTCGCTCTACCTCCCTCTCTCCCTCCTTCCCTCTCCCTCCTACTCTCTCTCCCTCCTTCCCTCACTCTCTGTCTCTCCCTCCCTGTCCCTCTCTCTCGCTCTACCTCCCTCTCTCCCTCCTTCCCTCACTCTCTGTCTCTCCCTCCCTGTCCCTCTCTCTCGCTCTACCTCCCTCTCTCCCTCCTTCCCTCTCCCTCCTACTCTCTCTCCCTCCTTCCCTCACTCTCTGTCTCTCCCTCCCTGTCCCTCTCTCTCGCTCTACCTCCCTCTCTCTCTCCTTCCCTCTCCCTCCTACTCTCTCTCTCTCCTTCCCTCACTCTCTGTCTCTCCCTCCCTGTCCCTCTCTCTCGCTCTACCTCCCTCTCTCCCTCCTTCCCTCTCCCTCCTACTCTCTCTCCCTCCTTCCCTCACTCTCTGTCTCTCCCTCCCTGTCCCTGTCCCTCTCTCTCGCTCTACCTCCCTCTCTCCCTCCTTCCCTCTCCCTCCTACTCTCTCTCCCTCCTTCCCTCACTCTCTGTCTCTCCCTCCCTGTCCCTCTCTCTCGCTCTACCTCCCTCTCTCCCTCCTTCCCTCTCCCTCCTACTCTCTCTCCCTCCTTCCCTCACTCTCTGTCTCTCCCTCCCTGTCCCTCTCTCTCGCTCTACCTCCCTCTCTCCCTCCTTCCCTCTCCCTCCTACTCTCTCTCCCTCCTTCCCTCACTCTCTGTCTCTCCCTCCCTGTCCCTCTCTCTCGCTCTACCTCCCTCTCTCTCTCCTTCCTTCCCTCCACTGACTGGTTGCTCTTGTTAGATAGTACCCCATATTATTAGAATTATTAGTATTTGATGACCACCTCCATATTTAGATCTGACATGGATAGGTAGAATGTAAACACCTTAACTATTAATAACAGTTTGTAATTTGATTTGGTATCTGACTTCATTAAGGAATGTTATGTTACCTCTGGTCTGGTCTCTCCCCTGTGAACATAGAGAGTTTAATGTGGGGCCTAAGTGCAATTAGTGTGTGTGCTGTGTGTTGAGAGGGTGTGTATGAGGGTTTGTTGAGAGGGGATTGTGAGTGCATTAAGAGGGCCTTAGTTACAGTATTTTCATTTGGCCTTGTCGAGGAGGGAGACATACACACACACACACTATGTTCCAGATCAGGGCTCTTGATCGATACTCTGTGACCTACTTTTGCATAAATTGTGAAGTGTCAGCCTCCTAATGAATGCTGCACAATAAATCAACTTCCATGGGCTTTATAAAAGGCTCTGCAGCAAACAACAGCTCTGGCAAATTACGTCGTCCGCCAACACACGAGTGCACACCTGCTGGAAAACACACACACATACACACACACACACACTCTCACACACGTAGACACCTCACTCATATGTACACACGGTAAAACACAGGTACACACACACACTCACAAACACACACACACGCACACACACACACACGTAGACACCTCACTCATATGTACACACGCTAAAACACAGGTACACACACACACTCACAAACACACACACACGCACACACACACACACATACATACACACACACACACATACACACACACGTAGACACCTCACTCATATGTACACACCTGCTGGAAAACACACACACACACACACGTAGACACCTCACTCATATGTACACACGCTAAAACACAGGTACACACACACACTCACAAACTCATACACACGCACACACACACACACACACACACTCTCACACACGTAGACACCTCACTCATATGTACACACGCTAAAACACAGGTACACACACACACTCACAAACACACACACACGCACTCTCACACACGTAGACACCTCACTCATATGTACACACGCTAAAACACAGGTACACACACACACACACACGCACACATTGGTAGAAAAAGTACCCAATCGTCATAGTTGAGTAAAAGTATAGATACCTTAATAGAAAATGTCTTAAGTGAAAGTCACCTAGTAAAATGCTACTTGAGTAAACATCTAAAAGTATCTTATTTTAAATGCACTTAAGTACAGTGGTGGGAAAAGTACTAAATTGTCATACTTGAGTAAAAGTAAAAGCAAATGCTATACATCAAATTCCTGATATTATGCAAACCAGGAAGCACAATTTGTTCTTTTTATTGTGCCAGGGGCACACTCCAACACTCAGACATACAAATCATTTACAAAACACAGTCCGCAGGTTAGAGACAGTAGGTATGACAATGCATTATATTTAAAAGGTGTTTGAATCAGACCATATTGCTGTCCTTCCTGAGCATTCTAAATGTCAGGGAAAATGAAGGAGAAAAAAGTTAGATTTTCTTGAGGAATGTAGTGAATTAAACATAAAAGGAAAACGTGTTAATATAGATAGTGACGTAATGTACAGATACCACAAAAAATGACTTAAGTAGTAATACATCGAAGTATTTCAATTTAAGTACTTTACACCACCGCACACACACACAGCACCTTACCTTCTCACTCACATGCACGCACACTAACCACGCAAATCCACACACACACACACACACACGCACACACTGTATTTTTTTCTCTCCTCACTCATATGCAGCCACCAACCTGACAGTGTCATCATATTGTCACATATCAGTCACTCATTTGAGGTTATGTTATAATATTAACGTTTCCTTTTGAATTATTCACAGACCCGTTGAAATATTAAAATATGTATCCCGATGAGTGTGTCTATTTTCTTTTTCTCTCTCTCTCGATCTCTCTCTCTCTCTGTCTCAATTCAATTTAAGGGGATTTATTGGCCTGGGAAACACTCGTTTACAAAGCAAGGGAAATGGATAATAAACAAATGTGGAATAGAGACAAAGGAATAAAGACATTTCAAACGTCATATTGTGTCTATATACCGTGTTTTAATGATGTGCAAATAGTTACAGCACAAAAGGGAAAATAAAAAAAACATAAATATGGGTTGAATTTACAAATCTTCACTGGTTGCCCTTGTGGCAAGAGATCACAAATAATGCTGTTGGCACACTGTGGTATTTCACCTAATAGATATGGGAGTTTATCAAAATTTGAGGTATTTTTTATAAATGGGGTGGCAGGGTAGCCTAGTGGTTAGAGTGTTGGACTAGTAACCGGAAGGTTGCAAGTTCAAATCCCCGAGCTGACAAGGTACAAATCTGCCGTTCTGCCCCTGAACAAGGAGGTTAACTCACTGTTCCTAGGCCGTCATTGAAAATAAGAATTTGTTCTTAACTGACTTGCCTAGTTAAATAAAGGTAATATATATATATTTTTTGTGTATCTGTGTAATCTGAGGGAAATACACTGCTCAAAAAATAAAGGGAACACTAAAATAACACATCCTTATCTGAATGAATGAAATATTCTTATTAAATACTTTTTTCTTTACATAGTTGAATGTGCTGACAACAAAATCACACAAAAATTATCAATGGAAATCAAATGTATCAACCCATGGAGGTCTGGATTTGGAGTCACACTCAAAATTAAAGTGGAAAACCACACTACAGGCTGATCCAACTTTGATGTAATGTCCATAAAACAAGACAAAATGAGGCTCAGTAGTGTGTGTGGCCTCCACGTGCCTGTATGACCTCCCTACAACACCTGGGCATGCTCCTGATGAGGTGGCGGATGGTCTCCTGAGGGATCTCCTGCCAGACCTGGACTAAAGCATCCTCCTGGACAGTCTGTGCTGCAACGTGGCGTTGGTGGATGGAGCGAGACATGATGTCCCAGATGTGCTCAATTGGATTCAGGTCTGGGGAATGGGCGGGCCAGTCCATAGCATCAATGCCTTCCTCTTGCAGGAACTGCTGACACACTCCAGCCACATGAGGTCTAGCATCGTCTTGCATTAGGAGGAACCCAGGGCCAACCGCACCAGCATATGGTCTCACAAGGGGTCTGAGGATCTCATCTCGGTACCTAATGGCAGTCAGACTATCTCTGGTGAGCACATGGAGGGCTGTGCGGCCCCCCAAAGAAATGCCACCCCACACCATGACTGACCCACCGCCAAACCGGTCATGCTGGAGGATGTTGCAGGCAGCAGAACGTTCTCCGCGGCGTCTCCAGACTGTCACGTCTGTCACGTGCTCAGTGTGAACCTGCTTTCATCTGTGAAGAGCACAGGGCGCCAGTGGCGAATTTGCCAATCTTGGTGTTCTCTGGCAAACACCAAATGTCCTGCACGGTGTTGGGCTGTAAGCACAACCCCCACCTGTGGACATCAGGCCCTCATACCACCCTCATGGAATCTGTTTCTGACCGTTTGAGCAAACACATGCACATTTGTGGCCTGCTGGAGGTCATTTTGCAGGGCTCTGGCAGTGCTCCTCCTGCTCCTCCTTGCACAAAAGCGGAGGTAGCGGTCCTGCTGCTGGGTTGTTGCCCTTCTACGGCCTCCTCCACGTCTCCTGATGTACTGGCCTGTCTCCTGGTAGCGCCTCCATGCTCTGGACACTACGCTGACAGACACAGCAAACCTTCTTGCCACAACTCGCATTGATGTGCCATCCTGGATGAGCTGCACTACCTGAGACACATGTGTGGGTTGTAGACTCCGTCTCATGCTACCACTAGAGTGAAAGCACCGCCAGCATTCAAAAGTGACCAAAACATCAGCCAGGAAGCATAGGAACTGAGAAGTGGTCTGTGGTTATCACCTGCAGAACCACTCCTTTATTGGGGGTGTCTTGCTAATGGCCTATAATTTCCACCTGTTGTCTATTCCATTTGCACAACAGCATGTGAAATTTATTGTCAATCAGTGTTGCTTCCTAAGTGGACAGTTTGATTTCACAGAAGTTTGATTGACTTGGAGTTACATTGTGTTGTTTAAGTGTTCCCATTATTTTTTTGAGCAGTGTATGTGTCTCTAATATGGTCATACATCCTGGGGCTTGGTTTGTGTTTGTGAACAGAGCCCCAGGACCAG
>NC_088399.1:89348701-89383701 GCF_034236695.1 Oncorhynchus nerka | reverse complement strand
CCTTTTACAGTAGACTAGTCAAGTTTAACTGCAATTTTAATAACACAAACTTGTTTACAGTTAAAATAATTATTGTGTGTCAATTTGATTTGAGTAATATGACCTGTGACAAACATCATGAGAAGGTTCCTGTAGGATAAAGTGGCATCAGAATCCACGGCAGACATCTATGTTGCTGTAGGAAGAGGGTGTTACCCGATGCTCTCCGATGACCCAGATGAATCTCTTAAAGTGAAATATTTCCACACCTTGGTGTAATCCACTTATCCCAATCTCCCCAATTACACCTCAAAACCACTTGTCAGATTTTTCCCCATAATAATTTAGGTATAAAAATCACCGCGGAGCCCCTTTGATGTTCAGTGGCTGTCGACACGTTGCTCTGCTGCAGAGCTGAGGCCGGCTACAGTAGCTGCTGTGGAGATGTTTACCCCTCAGGAGTTAGTGGTTCATCTCTCTCCCACCCAGGGGGTGTTTGATGATAGTCGTGATAGGGAGACTAACGCTTCACAGGTAGAAATCTGTATCATAGTGATGATCTACTGCCACAGCATATACAGTTATAATACAGTGCCTTGCAAAACTATTCAGACCCCTTGGATTTCTTCACATTTTATTGTTACAAAGTGGGATTCAAATGTAATTGTAATTTTTTTGGTCAACAAACTACAAAAAAATAAAAATTCATAAAAATTCTATAACTACCACTGAACAAAAATATAAACGTAACATTTAAAGTGTTGGTACCATGTTTCATGAAATAAAAGATTGCAGAAATATTACATACACACAAAAAGCATATTTCACTTAAATTTTGTGCAATTTTTGTTTTTACATCACTGTTAGTGAGAATTTCTCTGTTACCAAGACAATCCATCAACCTGACAGCTGTGGCATATCAAGAAGCATGATCATTACACAGGTGCTCCTTGTGCTGGGGACAATAAAAGGCCACACAATGTGCAGTTTTGTCACACAACACAATGCCACAGATGTCTCAAGTTTTGAGGGAGCGTGCAATTGGCATGCTGACTGCAGGAATGTCCACCAGAGCTGTTGCCAGATAATTGTATGTTAATTTTTCTACCATAAGCTGCCTCCAACATAATTTTAGAGAATTTGTCAGTACGTCTAACCGGCCTCACTACCGCAGGCCACGTGTAACCATGACAACCCAGGACCTCCACATCTGACTTCTTCACCTGCGGGATCATCAGAGACCAGCCACCCGAACGAACAGCTGATGAAACTGAGTTTGCACAACCAAAGAATTTCTGCAGAAACTGTCAGAAACAATCTCAGGGAAGATCATATTTTTGCTCGCCGTCCTCACCAGGGTCTTAAAGTGACTGCAGTTGGGCGTCGTAACCAACTTCAGTGGGCAAATGCTCAACTTGGATGGCCACTGGCACGCTAGAGAAGTGTGCTCTTCATGGATGAATCCCAATTTCAACTGTACCGGGCAGATGGCAGACGGTGTTTATGGCGTCGTGTGGGCGAGCGGTTTGCTGATGTCAACATTGTGAACAGGTGGCCGTGGGGTTATGGTATGGGCAGGCGTAAGCTACGGACAACAAACACAATTACATTTTATCCATGGCAATTTGAATGCACAGAGATACCGTGACGAGATCCTGAGGCCCATTGTCGTGCCATTCATCTGCCCCCATCACCTCATGTTTCAGCATGATAATACACGGCCCCATATCGCAAGGATCTGGACACAATTCCTGGAAGCAGAAAATGTCCCAGTTCTTCCATGGCCTGCATACTCACCAGACATGTCACCCATTGAGCAAGTTTAGGATGCTCTGGATTGACGTGTACGACAGCGTGTTCCAGTTCCCGCCAAAATCCAGCAACTTCGCACAGCCGTTGAAGAGGAGTGGGACAACATTCCACGGGCCATAATCAACAGCCTGATCAACTCTATGCGAAGGAGATGTATCGCGCTGCATGAGGCAACTTCTGGGCACACCAGATATTGACTGGTTTTCAGATCCACGCCCCTAATTTTTTAAACAGTATTTGTGACCAACAGATGCATATCTGTATTCCCAGTCATGTGAAATCTATTAGATTAGGTAGGGCCTAGCTACTCTATTTCAATTGACTGATTACCTTGTAAACTGTAACTTTGCATGTTGTGTTTATCGGTGTGTAGAATGAGTAGCTGTAACCAAAAGTCTCGCACTTTGACATTACAGAGTAGATTGACAGAATGTTACAATTGCATACATTTTAATCCCGCTTTGTAACACAATAAAATGTGAATAAATCCAATGGGTTTGAGTACTTTTGCAAGGAACTGTAGCTTCGTGCTGTTTTATAGGCTACTGTATCTAAGGCTATAGTCTAGCACACTATGACACTTTCCTCACTGAGCAAAATACAAGCTGCACTGCTATTATTTTGATAAATATTCTATGAATTCACTTACCCACATAACAGGAATTTCCCTTTTTTTTCTGATGATTAATAGGCCTTGTGTGTTTGGCTTGGCGCTTAGTGTCCTGTGGTATGGTTTCACCATGTCACCACGATAATATCTACCGTATAAAGGTGAATTAAAGCCATTCACTAGCTCAAGGATTAAGACAGTATCACAGAGAACAATGCACTCCTCTTAAATTTAGTGAAGCCCAGTGGTTTACCACCTGTGGTGCTCAAATTAATGACTCGTGATTAGAGGGTCAAGCTCTTTCAAGCCCAAATTATACATCGACATGGGAACATGTGGTTATTTTGGGAACAATTTTGTACACTGCAAGGGAGAATAGAAAATGCAATAGAATAGAACTGTAATTAGCCTACAGTGTAAAATGACAGATTCTAACCAGGCATATATAGAGATGGCTACAAGTTGATGTGTCCTCTAGGTGTCAGGTCCTGTTTGCGTAGTCTATAGCTAAACTTCCCCTTCCTGTCCCTGTGATATGACGTCATGTCACCTCTATATTCTAACGGTGATCCGGTGAAACAGTGTGTAAGATGGAGACTGCGTCTTTGAGGTACAATCAAGGTCCTGTTTGCATAGCCTTCGACCTGTCCCTGTGATGGTATGGTGTCTCCCTGTGATGGTATGGTGTCTCCCTGTGATTATATAGTGTCGTCCCTGTGATGATATGGTGTCTCACTGTGATGATATGGTGTCTCCCTGTGATGATATGGTGTCGTCCCTGTGATGATATGGTGTCTCCCTGTGATGATATGGTGTCTCCCTGTGATGATATGGTGTCTCCCTGTGATTATATGGTGTCTCCCTGTGATGATATGGTGTCTCACTGTGATGATATGGTGTCTCCCTGTGATTATATGGTGTCGTCCCTGTGATGGTATGGTGTCTCCCTGTGATGATATGGTGTCGTCCCTGTATTGATATGGTGTCTCCCTGTGATGATATGGTGTATTGATATGGTGTCTCCCTGTGATGATATGGTGTCTCCCTGTGATGATATGGTGTCTCCCTGTGATGATATGGTGTTGTCCCTGTGATGATATGGTGTCTCCCTGTGATGATATGGTGTCTCCCTGTGATGATATGGTGTTGTCCCTGTGATGATATGGTGTCTCCCTGTTTGTACAGTAGATCCCCTGGATGATGTCCCTGTGATGATATGGCGGTAGAACAGTGTTTAATCCCCTCTGGTATCAAGGACCAGAGATTTAGGGAGTAAGGACCAGGGACTATGGACCATGAACTAAGGAGTTCTTGGACTAAGAACCAGGGACTAAGGACCCGGAACTAAGGACCAGGGACTATGGACCAGGGACTATGGACCAGGAACTAAGGAATTATTGGACTAAGAACCAGGGACTAAGGACCCGGAACTAAGGACCAGGGACTATGGACCAGGGACTATGGACCAGGAACTAAGGAATTCTTGGACTAAGAACCAGGGACTAAGGACCCGGAACTAAGGACCAGGAACTAAGAAATTCAGGAACTAAAGACCAGATATTCTGGGACTTAAGCACCAGGGACTAAGGGACCGGGACTTCGCCTGCCCTGGGAGAGAAACTGGGTGTTCTGGCCCTCCATAGGCATCAGTGTGAGAATGTGAGTGTGTTTGTGTGTGAGCCTGCACCTGTGCATGCAAATCTTGCTTGTTTGTAGGTGACCAAATACTTATTTTCCACCATAATTTGCAAATAAATTCATAAAAAATCCTACAATGTGATTTTCTGGATTTTTTTTCTCATTTTGTCTGTCATAGTTGAAGTGTACCTATAATGAAAATTACAGGCCTCTCTCATCTTTTTAAGTGGGAGAACTTGCACAATTGGTGGCTGACTAAATAATGTTTTGCCCCACTGTACATTCTATAGATATAGAATACTCAAGTTTTTACAATTACATAGTAGAATAATAGTGAAGACATCAAAACTATGAAATAACACATATAGAATCATGTAGTAACCAAAAAATTGTTAAACAAATCAAAATATATTTTATATTTGAGATTCTTCAAATAGCAGCCTTTTGCCTTAATGACACATTTGCCCACTCTTGGCAATCTCTCAACCAGCTTCATTAGTTGGTCACCTGGAATGCATTTCAATTAACAGGTGTGCCTTCTTAAAATTTAATGTGTGGAATTTCTTTCCTTCTTAATGCGTTTGAGACAATCAGTTGTGTTGTGACAAGGTAGGGGTGGTATACAGAAGATGGCCCTATTTGGTCAAAGACCAAGTCCATATTATGGCAAGAACAGCTCAAATAAACAAAGAGAAACGACAGTCTATCATTACTTTAAGACATGAAGGTCAGTCAATACGGAACATTTCAAGGACTTTGAAAGTTTATTCAAGTGCAGTCTCAAAAACCATCAAGCGCTATGTTGAAACTGGCTCTCATGAGGACCGCCACAGGAATGGAAGAACCAGAGTTACCTCTGCTGCAGAGGATAAGATCAGTAGAGTTACCAGACTCAGAAATTGCAGCCCAAAGAAATGCTTCACAGAGTTCAAGTAACAGACTGTCAGGACTTCTAGGAGTAGTGGGTACGGAGTCAGGCGCAGAGAGCAGAGGGTTTCGGACAATTGTATTTATTCCGGTACAGAAACTGAACGGCCCAAAAACAGGACCCAAACAGTCTGGAGAAAATAAGATAAAATGCACATCCACAAAAACTAACAGAGGAACAAGCCCGCACAAAAGCAGGCGGGCATAACCGGCTTAAATATCCCTAACCAAAACCCTAACAAGAAACAGGTGTAACCAATAAGACAAAACTAACAGAAAAGGAAAAGGGGATCGGTGGCAGCTAGTAGACTGGTGACGATGACCGCCGGGCGCCACCCGAACAGGAAGAGGAGCCACCTTCGGTGGCAGCTAGTAGACCGGCCCAAACAGGAAGAGGAGCCCCCTTCGGTGGCAGCTATGAGACCGGTGACGAGACCTCCGGGCGCCCAAACAGGAAGAGGAGTCACCTTCGGCAGCGACCGCCCGGGCGCCACCCGAACAGGAAGAGGAGCCACCTTCGGTGGCAGCTAGAGTAGACGAACGGTGGCAGCTAGTAGACCGGTGACCGCCGGTGGGCGCCACCAGAACAGGAAGAGGAGCCACCTTCGGTGGCAGCTAGTAGACCGGCCGGGCGCCACCCGAACACGACCGCAGCTAGGCGCCACCGCCGGGTGCCGCCCGAACAGTCGGTGGCAGCTGTTCCTGACGACGACCGCCGGGCGTGAGCCACCTTCAGTGGGAGCAGACACATCTCAGCCATCAACTGTGCAGAGGACACAGACTGTGCAGAGGAGACTGTGAATCAAAGACCTTTGTGGTCAAATTGCTGCAAAGAAACCACTACTAAAGGACCTCAATAATAAGAAGAGGCTTGTTTGGGCCAAGAAACACTATTTTAAGAAACGCTATTTTAAGAATCTCAAATATAAAATACATTTTGATTTTGATTTGTTTAACACTTTTTTGGTTACTACATGATTCCATATGTGTTATTTAATAGTTTAGATGTCTTCACTATTATTTTACAATATAGAAAATAGTAAAAAAAATAAAGAAAAACCCTTGAATAAGAAGATGTTCTAAAACTTTTGCAGGTAAGTGTACATTATGTAGAAATGATGCTGATGTTTGCTTTGCAGCCTTTTAGAATACATTACACTGTATATGCATCAGTCAATCAATCAGATGTTCGTATTCTGGGACGTTACAAGAAACCACACATATATTCTGTATGAACACAGAGCCGTACCTGTGCTACAGGTAATCTCACTGGATTAACGAACACTGCTATCGCAGAACGAATTACCACGGTGTCGACAACATTGTGTCCCCTAGAGTGAACCCCGTGTCCCTCTCTCCCCAGCGACATTACTCAACAAGCCCCAACTGTTCTGTTGATGCAGTGAACTCCGTGTCACTCTCTCCCCAGCGACATTACTCAACAAGCCCCAACTGTTCTGTTGATGCAGTGAACCCCGTGTCACTCTCTCCCCAGCGACATTACTCAACAAGCCCCAACTGTTCTGTTGATGCAGTGAACCCCATGTCACACTCTCTCCCCAGCGACATTACTCAACAAGCCCCAACTGTTCTGTTGATGCAGTGAACCCCATGTCACACTCTCTCCCCAGCGACATTACTCAACAAGCCCCGACTGTTCTGTTGATGCAGTGAACCCCATGTCACACTCTCTCCCCAGCGACATTACTCAACAAGCCCCGACTGTTCTGTTGATGCAGTGAACCCCATGTCACACTCTCTCCCCAGCGACATTACTCAACAAGCCCCGACTGTTCTGTTGATGCAGTGAACCCCATGTCACACTCTCTCCCCAGCGACATTACTCAACAAGCCCCGACTGTTCTGTTGATGCAGTGAACCCCATGTCACACTCTCTCCCCAGCGACATTACTCAACAAGCCCCGACTGTTCTGTTGATGCAGTGAACCCCATGTCACACTCTCTCCCCAGCGACATTACTCAACAAGCCCCAACTGTTCTGTTGATGCAGTGAACCCCATGTCTCTCTCCCCAGCGACATTACTCAACAAGCCCCAACTGTTCTGTTGATGCAGTGAACCCCATGTCACACTCTCTCCCCAGCGACATTACTCAACAAGCCCCGACTGTTCTGTTGATGCAGTGAACCCCATGTCTCTCTCCCCAGCGACATTACTCAACAAGCCCCGACTGTTCTGTTGATGCAGTGAACCCCATGTCTCTCTCCCCAGCGACATTACTCAACAAGCCCCAACTGTTCTGTTGATGCAGTGAACCCCATCTCACACTCTCTCCCCAGCGACATTACTCAACAAGCCCCGACTGTTCTGTTGATGCAGTGAACCCCATGTCTCTCTCCCCAGCGACATTACTCAACAAGCCCCAACTGTTCTGTTGATGCAGTGAACCCCATGTCACACTCTCTCCCCAGCGACATTACTCAACAAGCCCCAACTGTTCTGTTGATGCAGTGAACCCCATGTCTCTCTCCCCAGCGACATTACTCAACAAGCCCCAACTGTTCTGTTGATGCAGTGAACCCCATGTCACACTCTCTCCCCAGCGACATTACTCAACAAGCCCCGACTGTTCTGTTGATGCAGTGAACCCCATGTCTCTCTCCCCAGCGACATTACTCAACAAGCCCCAACTGTTCTGTTGATGCAGTGAACCCCATCTCACACTCTCTCCCCAGCGACATTACTCAACAAGCCCCGACTGTTCTGTTGATGCAGTGAACCCCATGTCTCTCTCCCCAGCGACATTACTCAACAAGCCCCAACTGTTCTGTTGATGCAGTGAACCCCATGTCACACTCTCTCCCCAGCGACATTACTCAACAAGCCCCGACTGTTCTGTTGATGCAGTGAACCCCATGTCTCTCTCCCCAGCGACATTACTAAATATCCCCGACTGTTCTGTTAATGCAGTGTTGTCTTAGTGTTAATGATCCAACCAGTGCAGAATTGGCCTGAGCTATACAGTTATACAGCCAGCCCTTTATTCTGCAACCATGAGGCTAACTAAGATAACTACAATAATAACACCACTGGGGCAATTTTATTTGCTATTTTTTTTGCTATTTTGTTATTTATTTCTGTCAAAAGAACTTGCATTTTACAAATGGATTTGTTTAAAGGGCACAGTCATTACGAGGAGGCCACAGAAAGGCTAGCTGGCCCCATGCTCGCGGTGGCCCACTTGTACTTCCTCCTAAAAGCATTAGTGTTTGCAGAATGTCATCTCTCTGGCGTGTGAAAGCCGCTGTCCCCTTTCTCTCCTCAACACATCGCAGATCCAGAAGCGTTACATTTCCCATCAACATGGCTCCAGTGATGTCGCTGCATTATTCAAAAGCACGCCCCCGAATTCAAATCTTTTGTTTTGGTCCCGTGTTAATGAAATATTCATGCGGAGGGGGGCCACGTTGCTCTCACCTTTTAACTCCCTGAGACACTGGGACTCTGTTTGTACTGTCTGCCTGTAGAGAAGAGCAGCTCTGAGGATGCATCATTAGAACACAAGCTCGGGGGCTACAAACCTACTTTACATGTTTGATTGACTTTTTAAAGGAATTATCATCACAGGATGTCCCTATTGCTCCCCTTCAGAAAGCCTATGAGATCATAGAGTAGCTTGTAGACATGGAGACATAGAGACATGTCTACATTCACAGAATGCAAATGATCACACCGACTGTAACTCAGGCTTGTCTGCTCTGCGTGGACGGGCGGGCGGCATGGGCTGGGTTGGAAATGGTTAACGTATCTTTCTTCTGTATTTTTACACATTTGCTATGTGTGCGGGTGCATGAAAACAACACAGTGGAACGTGATCGTATGATATGGGACGTGGTGAATTGCTCTCAGAGGATACTCTTAGCATGGTAAATATCGTCCATTAGTGGGGTTTAGTGGTGGTGTCGTTTGGGCTGAACACCTTGGTTCTCTCCATACTCGAACAGATAGAGACTTGTGTCCTGGCTCCTGTGTGTGTGCGATCACTGATCAGAGCATCTACAGGAAGACAACCATGTTTTACCATACATACAGTAGTGTATACCAGCTGTCAGATGTGTTACTGTTGTCTGACAGCTGGTATACATTAAACATGATCTGATTTAGAAAATGTAGTATTTTTTATGATCTGTTTAACGAAATACTTCACAAAATATATATATTTGAGTATTTTGTTCGCTAGTCAGCAGTGTAAGTGTACGTTCTAACAGTGGACTAATGAATGAAAGACTAAAATAGAGTTTTTCATACTAATGCTTCAAAGAAAGGTGACCTTTTCATCATCATCATCATGAATGACATTGACTTTTGGTCTCCTCTTGACCACAAATGTCAAATAGTGGTCAGTAATGCCAGTAGTACAGGCCCTGCACCAATGCTTCATGGAGCACCATTAGTTTGCCATTTCTATGATTCTAAGATAAAGGAACATTAAGCTCAGAATCTTAAATAGAATAGCCTGTTCCTGTGGTCTTTCATCATAGTAACACTCTGGGTTCAAAGAGTGGAGTTACCAATGGAGGTTCATCTAAAAATAAAGCCCTGTGGTGTGTGTGTGTGTGTGTGTGTGTGTGTGTGTGTGTGTGTGTGTGTGTGTGTGTGTGTGTGTGTGTGTGTGTGTGTGTGTGTGTGTGTGTGTGTGTGTGTGTGTGTGTGTGCGCGTGTCTGTGTGTGTGTGTGTCTGTGTCTGTGTCTGTGTGTGTGACATACACTGAACAGGTGACACAGGCTGGTCCTTGGTGGTTTCTACTGGAGGTTTCACAATCGTTCTGTAAAGTCTAGAATGAATGAAAACCAAGGCATCTGCCTGGTGCTGTAACACAGCCAGGGCCAGACAGCCTCCTTTCTGCAGACAGAGGTCTGGTGCTGTAACACAGCCAGGGCCAGACAGCCTCCTTTCTGCAGACAGAGGTCTGGTGCTGTAACACAGCCAGGGCCAGACAGCCTCCTTCCCGCAGACAGAGGTCTGGTACTGTAACACAGCCAGGGCCAGACAGCCTCCTTTCTGCAGACAGAGGTCTGGTGCTGTAACACAGCCAGGACCAGACAGCCTCCTTTCTACAGACAGAGGTCTGGTGCTGTAACACAGCCAGGACCAGACAGCCTCCTTTCTGCAGACAGAGGTCTGGTGCTGTAAGACAGCCAGGGCCAGACAGCCTCCTTCCCACAGACAGAGGTCTGGTGTTGTAACACAGCTAGGACCAGACAGCCTCCTTCCCACAGACAGAGGTCTGGTGCTGTAACACAGCCAGGGCCAGACAGCCTCCTTTCCACAGACAGAGGTCTGGTGTTGTAACACAGCTAGGACCAGACAGCCTCCTTCCCACAGACAGAGGTCTGGTGCTGTAACACAGCCAGGGCCAGACAGCCTCCTTTCCACAGACAGAGGTCTGGTGTTGTAACACAGCTAGGACCAGACAGCCTCCTTTCCACAGACAGAGGTCTGGTGCTGTAACACAGCCAGGGCCAGACAGCCTCCTTTCCACAGACAGAGGTCTGGTGCTGTAACACAGCCAGGGCCAGACAGCCTCCTTTCCACAGACAGAGGTCTGGTGCTGTAACACAGCCAGGGCCAGACAGCCTCCTTTCTGCAGACAGAGGTCTGGTGCTGTAACACAGCCAGGGCCAGACAGCCTCCTTTCTGCAGACAGAGGTCTGGTGCTGTAACACAGCCAGGACCAGACAGCCTCCTTTCCACAGACAGAGGTCTGGTGCTGTAACACAGCCAGGGCCAGACAGCCTCCTTTCTGCAGACAGAGGTCTGGTGCTGTAACACAGCCAGGGCCAGACAGCCTCCTTTCTGCAGACAGAGGTCTGGTGCTGTAACACAGCCAGGGCCAGACAGCCTCCTTCCCACAGACAGAGGTCTGGTGCTGTAACACAGCCAGGACCAAACAGCCTCCTTTCTGCAGACAGAGGTCTGGTACTGTAACACAGCCAGGGCCAGACAGCCTCCTTCCCACAGACAGAGGTCTGGTGCTGTAACACAGCCAGGGCCAGACAGCCTCCTTTCTGCAGACAGAGGTCTGGTGCTGTAACACAGCCAGGGCCAGACAGCCTCCTTTCTGCAGACAGAGGTCTGGTGCTGTAACACAGCCAGGACCAGACAGCCTCCTTCCCACAGACAGAGGTCTGGTGCTGTAACACAGCCAGGACCAGACAGCCTCCTTCCCACAGACAGAGGTCTGGTACTGTAACACAGCCAGGACCAGACAGCCTCCTTCCCACAGACAGAGGTCTGGTGCTGTAACACAGCCAGGGCCAGACAGCCTCCTTTCCACAGACAGAGGTCTGGTGCTGTAACACAGCCAGGGCCAGACAGCCTCCTTTCTGCAGACAGAGGTCTGGTGCTGTAACACAGCCAGGGCCAGACAGCCTCCTTTCTGCAGACAGAGGTCTGGTGCTGTAACACAGCCAGGACCAGACAGCCTCCTTTCCACAGACAGAGGTCTGGTGCTGTAACACAGCCAGGGCCAGACAGCCTCCTTTCTGCAGACAGAGGTCTGGTGCTGTAACACAGCCAGGGCCAGACAGCCTCCTTTCTGCAGACAGAGGTCTGGTGCTGTAACACAGCCAGGGCCAGACAGCCTCCTTCCCACAGACAGAGGTCTGGTGCTGTAACACAGCCAGGACCAAACAGCCTCCTTTCTGCAGACAGAGGTCTGGTACTGTAACACAGCCAGGGCCAGACAGCCTCCTTCCCACAGACAGAGGTCTGGTGCTGTAACACAGCCAGGGCCAGACAGCCTCCTTTCTGCAGACAGAGGTCTGGTGCTGTAACACAGCCAGGGCCAGACAGCCTCCTTTCTGCAGACAGAGGTCTGGTGCTGTAACACAGCCAGGACCAGACAGCCTCCTTCCCACAGACAGAGGTCTGGTGCTGTAACACAGCCAGGACCAGACAGCCTCCTTCCCACAGACAGAGGTCTGGTACTGTAACACAGCCAGGACCAGACAGCCTCCTTCCCACAGACAGAGGTCTGGTGCTGTAACACAGCTAGGGCCAGACAGCCTCCTTCCCACAGACAGAGGTCTGGTGCTGTAACACAGCCAGGGCCAGACAGCCTCCTTCCCACAGACAGAGGTCTGGTGCTGTAACACAGCCAGGGCCAGACAGCCTCCTTTCTGCAGACAGAGGTCTGGTGCTGTAACACAGCCAGGGCCAGACAGCCTCCTTTCTGCAGACAGAGGTCTGGTGCTGTAACACAGCCAGGGCCAGACAGCCTCCTTTCCGCAGACAGAGGTCTGGTGTTGTAACACAGCCAGGACCAGACAGCCTCCTTCCCACAGACAGAGGTCTGGTGCTGTAACACAGCCAGGGCCAGACAGCCTCCTTTCCGCAGACAGAGGTCTGGTGCTGTAACACAGCCAGGGCCAGACAGCCTCCTTTCCTGTAGACAGAGGTCTGGTGCTGTAACACAGCCAGGGCCAGACAGCCTCCTTTCTGCAGACAGAGGTCTGGTGCTGTAACACAGCCAGGGCCAGACAGCCTCCTTTCTGCAGACAGAGGTCTGGTGCTGTAACACAGCCAGGGCCAGACAGCCTCATTTCTGCAGACAGAGGTCTGGTGCTGTAACACAGCCAGGGCCAGACAGCCTCCTTCCCGCAGACAGAGGTCTGGTGCTGTAACACAGCCAGGACCAAACAGCCTCCTTTCCGCAGACAGAGGCAACACATATTCATTTATTTATTCAAACATTTCTAATATCGGCTAAAACATCCTTAGGCACATAACACACTAATCTTATTTTTCTAAATTTCACAGAAGTTGAAAAAGACAAGCGTAGCAGGCATGCTAATACTCCTAGCTACACACAACCTGTCTCTCTGTGTCTTTTACCCCTGCTAAAAAGGCTGCTTACGCATTGTGAAAACAACAACTTCCTCAATTTCCCTTTAATCTGTAGCCAGGAGCTTCTGGTTAGTGTAGCAACAGAGGGTTCATTCAGCCGTAGCGGTGGTCCTTTCCTTCATCAGGCTTTAAGGGCCAAGCCGGGCAGTCATGTAATGGGTTTTAAGATCAAAATATTTTTTGTGTTTCATTTTACATTATATTTTTGTGTCGGGCATATGCACAAAGATCAAACCAATGAAGAAGAATGGTATTAGAATCAAAATAATGAGCAGGACTTTGTAGATTAGCCCACCAAACCCCTCTTGTACTCGTCGTCAGACTCTCCAGTCTACATCCCATGTGTCTGTCACTTTCAACACCAGGGTTGTGGATTCGATTCCCGAGGGGGTCCAGTATGAAAATGTATGCAGTCTGGATAAGAGCGTCTGATAAATATAATTAAATGTATTGGGAAAATATTATTTTAAGCCATTCAAATGCCCTTCCTGTTTCATACTGAATGTGTAGTTGTCATAACACACTGTAAGGACAGTAGGGGACAAATAGACCAGGGGAGTCTCTTCTCCGCATACAGATCATACTTTATAAAGTGTCTCCAGTCTCACTGTCTCAAGACTCACTGTCTCCAGTCTCACTGTCTCCAGTCTCACTGTCTCAAGACTCACTGTCTCCAGTCTCACTGTCTCCAGTCTCACTGTCTCCAGTCTCACTGTCTCCAGTCTCACTGTCTCAAGACTCACTGTCTCCAGTCTCACTGTCTCCAGTCTCACTGTCTCAAGTCTCACTGTCTCAAGTCTCACTGTCTCCAGTCTCACTGTCTCCAGTCTCACTGTCTCACTGTCTCAAGACTCACTGTCTCCAGTCTCACTGTCTCCAGTCTCACTGCTCAAGTCTCACTGTCTCCAGTCTCACTGTCTCAAGACTCACTGTCTCCAGTCTCACTGTCTCCAGTCTCACTGTCTCAAGACTCACTGTCTCAAGTCTCACTGTCTCTAGTCTCACTGTCTCCAGTCTCACTGGGTCAAGTCTCGCTTTCTCAAGGGACACTGTCTCCAGTCTCACTGTCTCCAGTCTCACTGTCTCTAGTCTCACTGTCTCCAGTCTCACTGTCTCAAGACTCACTGTCTCTAGTCTCACTGTCTCCAGTCTCACTGTCTCACTGTCTCAAGACTCACTGTCTCCAGTCTCACTGTCTCAAGACTCACTGTCTCCAGTCTCACTGTCTCCAGTCTCACTGTCTCCAGTCTCGCTGTCTCAAGTCTCACTGTCTCCAGTCTCACTGTCTCCAGTCTCACTGTCTCAAGACTCACTGTCTCCAGTCTCACTGTCTCCAGTCTCACTGTCCCAAGTCTCACTGGCTCAAGTCTCGCTTTCTCAAGGGACACTGTCTCCAGTCTCACTGTCTCCAGTCTCACTGTCTCAAGACTCACTGTCTCAAGTTTCACTGTCTCCAGTCTCACTGGCTCAAGTCTTGCTTTCTCAAAGGACACTGTCTCCAGTCTCACTGTCTCCAGTCTCACTGGCTCCAGTCTCACTGTCTCCAGTCTCACTGTCTCAAGACTCACTGTCTCCAGTCTCACTGTCTCCAGTCTCACTGTCTCAAGACTCACTGTCTCCAGTCTCACTGTCTCAAGACTCACTGTCTCAAGTCTCACTGTCTCAAGGGACACTGCCTCAAGGGACACTTCAAACAGTCAATCAGTTCTAGGGGCTGAGAGTCACACTAGCTTTAATGGTATTGTTCTGGCTTTGAGTAGCATGCTAAGTAATTTGCTTGTGATGATGTTGAAGACCTCACGCCACAGTCAGATGGACCAGGTTCAAAAGACTAGTAAATACACACTGCTTTGATCTAAGACCAAGATACAGGCCTGAATGGAAACACGGTGTATTTACTAGTCTAATGAAAGGTAGCAGCCATCGTGTGTGAAAGTTTTACATAATTTCTACAGGTTTCTTCTGAAGAAGTGCTGTGTGTTTCACTATACAGTCTTCAACATTGGCATGTTCCAGTCTGTGGTCCCAGAGCACTGATCTAGGATCAGTTTAACCTTTTTAGGTCATAATTAATATGATTATACGGACAGGAAGGACCTGATCCAAGATCAGCACTGTTACCCTGTGTTTTTGTGAAAAATAGTCAGATGGAGCATTCGGTCCAACTCCCCCAGCTCGAGGTGGAGTCAGTTTCCCTTCCATCCCGCCGCTGTCACAAGACGTTTTTCCACAGGGAACATAGGTTCGTGCCATGGTTCGCTGGCCGCTTCATTAATTTAGCTGACAGAAATACAAGGATTTAATTAAGTACTGCTGTAATTTGACCTGTAGTGGTTCTGTTGAGAGGAAGGCAAAAAGAAAGTGAACACTCATTGTCACACGCCCTGACAGAAGTAGTACATCATTGCGCCCGTAAAGACGTATCAATTAATCACACCAGTTCCATTTGACAGCTTGGCTTTATACATGACGTATTCTTATTGCCCCATAGGGCTGATCTAAAGTCAGGGTTGGGGCCTGGTCATCTAACGTCAGGGTTGGGGCCTGGTATTCTAACGTCAGGGTTGGGGCCTGGTTATATAAAGTCAGGGTTGGGGCCTGGTCATCTAACGTCAGGGTTGTGGCCTGGTCATCTAAAGTCAGGGCTGGGGCCTGGTCATCTAAAGTCAGGGTTGGGGCCTGGTCATCTAACGTCAGGGTTGGGGCCTGGTCATATAAAGTCAGGGTTGGGGCCTGGTCATCTAAATTCAGGGTTGGGGCCTGGTCATCTAAAGTCAGGGTTGGGGCATGGTCATCTAAAGTCAGGCCTGGGGCCTGGTCAACTAAAGTCAGGGTTGGGGCCTGGTCATCTAAAGTCAGGGTTGGGGCCTGGTCATCTAAAGTCAGGGTTGGGGTCTGGTCATCTAAAGTCAGGGTTGGGGCCTGGTCATCTAAAGTCAGGGTTGGGGACTGGTCATCTAAAGTCAGGGTTGGCGACTGGTCATCTAAAGTCAGGCCTGGGGCCTGGTCAACCACACTGTATGGCCTGCATATGGTTTTACTCTATGTATGTGTGTTCTACTTTACATGAATAATGTCATTCATTGTGAAACCTATATTATAGACCACACTGCCACCACTACTATGCTATGATCTGATGGTTCCTTGGTCCGCTGGTCCAGATGCCATCAGCATATTTAGATAAATAAGGAAACGACAGGTTTGTTGCGCATACGTCTACAGTGACCTGTTAGGAATAACATATTCTGAAGTGCTGAACTCCTGGTGGCAGTTTGACGCAGGTGCTTTGGCAACCTGCAAGTGTTTGAACGTAATAAGCAAGGAGAGACGGTGTGTGATGTGTACTGGGGCTGTTCATAACACCTTTCGCTACAGCTCTGCCAGCGGTTTAGGGGTTTCTAGGGGCATTCGTTCACGCTTTCTCTTTATCAGTTTGTGTGGCACTGGTCGTGCCACCATTCGACTGTGTCTTAATTTCCATGACTAAAGCCACCTCACAGTTTGGTATCTCTGTATGACTCCGAGAGAGAGAAGGCTTTTCCTCCTGTCCTCCCTCTCCCAACATCCGTGTTATTCTCAGCCTTCTCTTATCTGTCTCTCCCCACCCTGCTAAACTGGTGCCAGCTTCTTTTTCAGCAGCAAATATTTCCTTGCTGTTATGTATTCAGTGGCGGAACAGTTTGTCCTCTGGAACTGTGGAGGAACTGTGTGGGGGCAGTAGGGGCCACCGAGAGAGTGAACAAAGCTTTCTTTGTGATTGCGAATCACAGATCGGACCAACCGGGAAGCCAAAATGACTTTGGCTGGCAGGGTCTCCCTCCCCTTCCCTTCCCTCCTCTCCCTCTTTCCCCCCATCTATCTCTCTTCATGTAGCTTCAGAGATAGGCTATGTTGTTAGCTGTGCCACGAATGATGTTAAAGACATCAGGTGTAGACCTTACAGTGAAAAGCTTACTTACAAGATACTAACCAACGATGCAGTTTTCAGAAAAAAGTGTTAAGAAAATATTTACTAAAATAACATGAAGCAAAAAAATATAAAATCTCACAGTTGATATGAGCTGAGATATTACCTTGGACTACTGAGATATTACCTTGAAACACTGAGATATTACCTTGGAACACTGAGATATTACCTTGAAACACTGAGATATTACCTTGGAACACTGAGATATTACCTTGGACCACTGATATGTTACCTTGGACCACTGAGATACTACCTTGGACTACTGATATGTTACCTTGGACCACTGAGATACTACCTTGGAACACTGAGATATGTGTGATGTGTCACGCTGATAGGTTTCCTCTGACCAGGAACTCTCCTTTCTGTGTCACACAGATAGCATTCCCCATTAGGAACTATTCTCTCTGGAGAGCATCTTGTCTGGGCTGGGGTCCAGGGCTGTGGGAATGGATGAATGGGGAGTGCAGTGAGGTAAACAGTGAATAATTAGACTGGCTTAGCTTATTGTCCTGGCCACTGTGTTCCTTCTCACTGTGCCCTCAAGGTTGAGAGAGAGAGAGAGAGAGAGAGAGAGAGAGAGAGAGAGAGAGAGAGAGACAGAGAGAGAGAACTGTCAGAATAAAGAGGGCAAGCAGAGTAGGTTGAACCATGTGTTTGTGTGTGTTAGTGAGTGAGTGTTTTCATGTGTGTGTTGCATTGGGTTGTCTATTAGTCCATCAATCAGTCGATGTTGAGAAACACAATACTGCAACTCCACTGACATCTAATGATCTTTACACAGTTGACGTACCAAACTGTGTTTCTATGCAGTGAAATAGCAGACCCTATAAAGACAAGATTGATGTACACACACAAAGACAGACGTCAATGCAACAACATTATACAAACAGACAGAGGCAGGCAGGCAGGCAGGCCCACTCCTTGAACTATCTCTCACAGCATCAAAAACACCTCCAGGGTCATTCAATTCGGAGGGGGTACACCCGGCCCACAATTCGAGGCAACAAATGATTGAAAACTCCTCTGCCGTTGCCTTTGATGAATATCATAACGTTTCTATCAAATGACTTTTGTCTCGCCCACATTAGGGCCATGATGGCAGCGGACATTAAATATTCAGTTTGTGATTAATGATGTGAACCCCATCAGAATGCTGATCCACGTCATGACGGATGGCGTGATTACTTTGGTGTTGTTCCCTCCAGCAATGCCCCGCGAATCAGTGGGTTGATTTCTGTTTACACGACGACGGTGTGTGTTTGTGCGTCTAAGCGTGCATGTGTGTCTGTGTCTGTGTATGTGTGTGTACAGGAGACCGTCTGTCCCGATCCAATTACTGCTCTCCCACAGCACACATACCATTAGTAATTGTCATTGAAACTGCCTCTTCGCTTGGGCGTGTGTGTGTCTGTGTGTGTGTGTGTGTGTGTGTGTGTGTGTGTTTAGTTATACAAGGCTGTGTGTGTGTGTTAGTTGTACAAGGCTGTGGGGTCCAGGGCTGTGGGGTCCAAGGCTGTGTGTGTGTGTGTGTGTGTGTGTGTTAGTTGTACAAGGATGTGTGTGTGTGTGTGTGTGTGTGTGTGTGTGTGTGTGTGTGTGTGTGTGTGTGTGTGTGTGTGTGTGTGTGTGTGTGTGTGTGTGTGTGTGCGCGTGTGTGTGTGTGTGTGTGTGTGGTAGTTGTACAAGGCTGTGTGTGTGTGTGTTTGTGTGGTAGTTGTACAAGGCTGTGTGTGTGTGTGTGTGTGTGTGTGTGTGTGTGTGTGTGTGTGTGTGTGTGTGCACGTGTGTGTGTGTGTGTGTGTGTGTGTGTGTGTGTGTGTGTGTGTGGTAGTGGTACAAGGCTGTGTGTGTGTGTGTGTGTGTGTGTGTGTGGTAGTTGTACAAGGCTGTGTGTGTGTGTGTGTGTGTGTGTGTGTGTGTGTGTGTGTGTGTGTGTGTGTGTGTGTGTGTGGTAGTTGTACAAGGCTGTGTGTGTGTGTGTGTGTGTGTGTGTGTGTGTGTGTGGTAGTTGTACAAGGCTGTGTGTGTGTGTGTGTGTGTGTGTGTGTGTGTGTGTGTGTGTGTGTGTGTGTGTGTGTGGTAGTTGTACAAGGCAGTGTGTGTGTGTGTGTGTGTGTGTGTGTGTGTGTGTGTGTGTGTGTGTGTGTGTGTGTGTGTGTGTGTGTGTGTGTGTGTGTGTACAAGGCTGTGTGTGTGTTTTAGTTGTACAAGGCTGTGTGTGTGTTTTAGTTGTACAGGGCTGTGTGTGTGTGTGTGTGTGTGTTTGTGTCTGTGTGTGTGTGTGTGTGTGTGTGTGTGTGTGTGTGTGTGTGTGTGTGTGTGTGTGTGTGTGTGTGTGTGTGTGTGTGTGTGTGTGTGTGTGTCTGTTAGTTAGTTGTACACGGCTGTGTGTGTCTGTTAGTTAGTTGTACACGGCTGTGTGTGTGTGTGTTAATTGTACAAGGCTGTGTGTGCGTGCGTGTGTATGTGCGTGCGAGCGCTTGTGTGTTAGTTAGTTTGTTAGTAAGTTAGTTAGTTAGTTAGTTGTACAAGGCTGTGTGTGTGTCTGTGTGCTGAAGGCTGTTTCAAAAACGCTTGCTATCTCCTCATAGAGGATGATGTCACCCCCCCCAATATCTACACCACAACTTCACCCTTGCAGAGCCACATTGTTTGCCCATTCATTGAACATGATTACGTCGCCAGTCGCCCTGTTGAGCAAAAGTCAGTAGGGAGGCAACACATATTCGGAGATCTCTGTTCATCCTCCACTGAAGAGGATAGGAATGAATACCTCAGGAAAATCTATATGAACATTATGAAATATTGCAGGATGCCTGGCTAAATAGCGTTAGTGGTTAGTGAATTGCTTCTGAAGAAAATCTGATAATTTTAATTTCCATAGTCAATATGTGACCGAGGTCTTTGAAGTGTCACTGCTGGGAGTGCTTCAGTGTTATCTGCTCTGATGCAGCTCAATCCTGCTCATGACGGGAGAGATGGAAGGAGAGATGGGAGTGGAGAGAGAGTGGGGGGAGAGAGAGTTATGGGAGGGAGAGAGGGTGTTATGAGAGAGAGATATGGGGAGAGAGAAAGAGGGAGAGAGAAAGAGAAGGGAGTGAAAGAGAGAGGGAGAGAGATGGGTGAGGGAGAAAGTGAATGGGAGGGAGGGACAGAGGGATGGGGAGAAAGACAGATTCTGTAGAGCGAGATATAGGGAGAGTTTAGAAGGGAAAAGAAAGAGAGATGAGGGAGAGAAAATGTGAGAGGGTAAAAGAGAGTGCTTGTGAATGGTTGTGAGTGACAGCATGGTCTGGGATAATGTTATATAGTCCTGCCTTCCTCTTCTGAATATAGAGCTGGACATGTGGAGGTATGTACATTATGGAGGGTTAGTTATTTAGCCCATTAGTGGATGTATTTAACCCATTTGTGAATGTATTTAGCCCATTAGTGAATGTATTTAGCCCATTAGTGGATGTATTTAGCCCATTAGTGAATGTATTTAGCCCATTAGTGGATGTATTTAGCCCATCAGTGGATGTATTTAGCCCATTATTGAATGCATTTAGCCCATTAGTGGATGTATTTAGCCCATTAGTGGATGTATTTAGCCCATTAGTGGATGTATTTAGCCCATTATAGAATGCATTTAGCCCATTAGTGGATGTATTTAGCCCATTAGTGGATGTATTTAGCCCATTATAGAATGTATTTAGCCCATCAGTGGATGTATTTAGCCCATTAGTGAATGTATTTAGCCCATCAGTGGATGTATTTAGTCCATTACTGGATGTATTTAGCCCATCAGTGGATGTATTTATCCTGCAATCAAAATAGAGCAAATTTGCATCCAGTACTCAGAATGAACTTTTTGTCATATTTATATTTTTAATTTGGTCTCCAATCTGAACGACGATGCAATCCGTATAAAAGCTGTGGTGATGTATGGGTAATGTACAGTATGCATGTACTGTACGTATGAACATTGTTAAAAGTATGAGACATACAGTACTGTACAACCCAATGTTTTTCATGTTTTGATGATTCTCCTAATGAACTCTCCTCACTTCTTCTCCAAAATTGAATTTCAAAACAACGTGTGGAAATTTTTTGAAGGATGCAACATTTTAACCATCATTAGCATTATACTATCATTATTATCATCTATCAGAAACAAATAAACAGCATGAAAAGAAGTCACTATATCCTGTATAGCAAGCGAAGAAGGCATGTTACATTATTTGCTATTAAATATTCTTCAGAGACCACAGCAATAGTAAAATGCTCCATAGTTCTGGTTATAGTTCTGACGACAGTTCCATAGTTCTGACGACCACTCTAATACGGCGACCACTCTAGTACGACGACCACTCTAATACGGCGACCACTCTAGTACGACGACCACTCTAGTACGGCGACCACTCTTGTACGACGACCACTCTAATACGGCGACCACTCTAATAGGACGACCACTCTAATAGGACGACCACTCTAATAGGACGACCACTCTAATACGACGACCACTCTAATACGGCGACCACTCTAATAGGACGACCACTCTAATACGCCGACCACTCTAGTACGACGACCACTCTAATAGGACGACCACTCTAATACGACGACCACTCTAATAGGACGACCACTCTAATAGGACGACCACTCTAATAGGACGACCACTCTAATACGACGACCACTCTAATAGGACGACCACTCTAATAGGACGACCACTCTAATACGGCGACCACTCTAATACGACGACCACTCTAATAGGACGACCACTCTAATAGGACGACCACTCTAATACGAGGACCACTCTAATACGGCGACCACTCTAATAGGACGACCACTCTAATACGGCGACCACTCTAATAGGACAACCACGCTAATATGGCGACCACTCTAATAGGACGATCACTCTAATACGACGACCACTCAAATACGGCGACCACTCTAATAGGACGACCACGCTAATATGGCGACCACTCTAATAGGACGACCACTCTAATACGACGACCACTCAAATACGGCGACCACTCTAATAGGACGACCACTCTAATGCGACGACCACTCAAATACGGCGACCACTCTAATAGGACGACCACTCTAATACGGCGACCACTCTAATAGGACGACCACTCTAATACGGCGACCACTCTAATAGGACGACCACTCTAATAGGACGACCACTCTAATACGACGACCACTCTAATAGGACGACCACTCTAATACGACGACCACTCTAATAGGACGACCACTCTAATACGACGACCACGCTAATATGCTGCATCCATTAGCCTACATGTGACACTGAGGTTCTGTCTGTGTTCCCGAATGGCACCCTATCCACTATATAGTGCACAAATTTTGATCAGTGCTTAATGGGTACGACGACCACTCTAATACGGGTACGACGTCTAATATGGGTACGACGACCACTCTAATACGGCGACCACTCTAGTACGACGACCACTCTAATACGGCGACCACTCTAGTACGACGACCACTCTAATACGGCGACCACTCTAGTACGACGACCACTCTAGTACGGCGACCACTCTTGTACGACGACCACTCTAATACGGCGACCACTCTAATAGGACGACCACTCTAATAGGACGACCACTCTAATAGACGACCACTCTAGTACGACGACCACTCTAATAGGACGACCACTCTAATAGGACGACCACTCTAATACGCCCGGACGACCACTCTAATAGGACGACCACTCTAATAGGACGACCACTCTAATAGGACGACCACTCTAATACGACGACCACTCTAATAGGACGACCACTCTAATAGGACGACCACTCTAATAGGACGACCACTCTAATACGACCACGACCACTCTAATAGGACGACCACTCTAATAGGACGACCACTCTAATACGAGGACCACTCTAATACGGCGACCACTCTAATAGGACGACCACTCTAATACGGCGACCACTCTAATAGGACAACCACGCTAATATGGCGACCACTCTAATAGGACGATCACTCTAATACGACGACCACTCAAATACGGCGACCACTCTAATAGGACGACCACGCTAATATGGCGACCACTCTAATAGGACGACCACTCTAATACGACGACCACTCAAATACGGCGACCACTCTAATAGGACGACCACTCTAATGCGACGACCACTCAAATACGGCGACCACTCTAATAGGACGACCACTCTAATACGGCGACCACTCTAATAGGACGACCACTCTAATACGGCGACCACTCTAATAGGACGACCACTCTAATAGGACGACCACTCTAATACGACGACCACTCTAATAGGACGACCACTCTAATACGACGACCACTCTAATAGGACGACCACTCTAATACGACGACCACGCTAATATGCTGCATCCATTAGCCTACATGTGACACTGAGGTTCTGTCTGTGTTCCCGAATGGCACCCTATCCACTATATAGTGCACAAATTTTGATCAGTGCTTAATGGGCTCTAGTCAAAAGTAGTGCGCTATATAGGGAATAGGGTGTCATTTGGGGTGCAGTCTTTATGTTTATAATGGTGATGGTGATTGACTCATCAGCACCTTCAAAGGTTCCAAAGAATTCTTTAAGACAGGTTGAAGTCTGCACCTGGATACTGTTCATGCTACTTCATGAGTTTGTAAAGTAGTACACTATTTTATATTAACCAGAATGGTCCTTCAATGGATAGCTGCTGTTTTCGGGGCTCCTGAACAATTCTGCTATATTTTTCTTTTTTTTCTTTCGCTGATCTTTAACTTTTTTTGTACATAATGTTTCCGCCATAATTTCCTATGACCCAAAAGAGCTTTTGGACATCAGAACATAGATCACTAACCTCGATTTGGATGAAGATTTCTACTTCAACGAGTCGGCGGTTCATGACATACTGCTCACCCAGGACCAGGCCCTGATCCCAGACACTCACAACAGAAAAAGGTGGCGGAAGAGAGGCAGGCGTGGAGAGGCAGGAGAGGCAGGAGAGGCAGGCGTGGAGAGGCAGGAGAGGCAGGTGTGGAGAGGCAGGAGAGGCAGGAGAGGCAGGAGAGGCAGGCGTGGAGAGGCAGGAGAGGCAGGAGAGGCAGGAGAGGCAGGAGAGGCAGGCGTGGAGAGGCAGGAGAGGCAGGAGAGGCAGGAGAGGCAGGCGTGGAGAGGCAGGAGAGGCAGGCGTGGAGAGGCAGGAGAGGCAGGAGAGGCAGGAGAGGCAGGCGTGGAGAGGCAGGAGAGGCAGGCGTGGAGAGGCAGGAGAGGCAGGCGTGGAGAGGCAGGCGTGGAGAGGCAGGAGAGGCAGGCGTGGAGAGGCAGGAGAGGCAGGCGTGGAGAGGCAGGAGAGGCAGGCGTGGAGAGGCAGGAGGGGCAGGCGTGGAGAGGCAGGAGAGGCAGGCGTGGAGAGGCAGGAGAGGCAGGCGTGGGGAGGCAGGAGAGGCAGGCGTGGAGAGGCAGGAGAGGCAGGCGTGGAGAGGCAGGAGAGGCAGGCGTGGGGAGGCAGGAGAGGTAGGCGTGGAGAGGCAGGAGAGGCAGGCGTGGAGAGGCAGGAGAGGCAGGCGTGGAGAGGCAGGAGAGGCAGGCGTGGACAGGCAGGAGGGGCAGGCGTGGAGAGGCAGGAGAGGCAGGTGTGGAGAGGCAGGAGAGGCAGGCGTGGAGAGGCAGGAGAGGCAGGCGTGGAGAGGCAGGAGAGGCAGGCGTGGAGAGGCAGGAGAGGCAGGCGTGGAGAGGCAGGAGAGGCAGGCGTGCCGGCACCCTGACCAAACTACATTGACGAATAAATACTCCGCCTCTACCCTCTGGTTTGCGTCTCTTTGTTAACAACAGCTGGTGCGCAATCTCTGATATTACGGAAGTCTCGAGGTTCTGCTCGCCTGAGTTAGAATACCTCATGATAAACTGTAGACCATACTACAGTATTTACCAAGAGAGTTTTCATCTATATTTTTTGTAGCTGTCTATTTACCACCACAAACCGATGCTGGCACTAAAACTGCACTCAACGAGCTATAAATCAGCATGTTAAATGTGCAAGCAGAGGGGAAAAAAACTCTGGACCACCTATACTCCACACACAGAGACGCATACAAAGCTCTCCTTGCCCTCCATTTGGCAAATCTGACCATCATTCTATCCTCCTGATTCCTGCTTACAAGTACAAATTAAAGCAGGAAGCACCAGTGACGAGATCAATAAAAAAAGTGGTCAGATGAAGCAGATGCTAAGCTACAGGACTGTTTTGCACAGACTGGAATATATTCCGATATTCCTCCAATGGCAATGAGGAGTACACCACATCAGTCATTAGCTTCATAAATAAGTGCATCGATGATGTCAAACCCACAGTGACCGTACGTATATACCCCAACCAGAAGCCATGGATTACAGGTAACATCCGCACTGAGCTAAAGGTTAGAGCTAACGCTTTCCAGGAGCGGGTCATTAATCTGGATGCTTATAAGAAATACCGCTATGACTTCCGATGAGCCTTCACACAGACAAAGTGTCAAGACAGGAATAAGATCTAATCATATTACGCCGGCTCTGATGCTTGTCAGATGTGACGCAAGAGATAATACAAGAGATAATACCTTCTATGCTCGCATCGAGGAAAGCAGCACTTAACCATGCATGAGAATACCAGCTGTTCCGGACGACTGTGTGATCTCACTCTCCATAGCCGGTATAGACCTTTAAACAGGTTAACATTCGCAAGACTGAAAGGCCAGACGGATTACTAGAACGCTAAAAATGGGTTAAATGGGTCAATCTCTCTCTGACCCAGTCTGTAATAACTACATGTTTCAAGCAGACCACCATAGTCCCTGTGCCCAAGAATGCCTAGGTAACCTGTATAAGTGACTAACACCTCTTCCCCCTCAGAAGGCTGAAAAGATTCGCCACAGGCCCTCAGATCCTCAAAAAGTTATACTGCAGCATTGAGAGCATCTTGACTGGCTGTATCACTGGTTGGTGTGGCAACTGCTTGGCATCCAACCGCAAGGCGCAACAGAGGTTATTGCGTACGGCCCAGTACATCACTGGGGCCGAGCTCCCTGCCATCCAGGACCTCTATACCAGGCGGTATCAGAGGAAGGCCCTCAAAATTGTCAAAGACTCCAGCTACCCAAGTCATAGACTGTTCTCTCTGCTAGTGAATGGGAAGCAGTACCGATGCACCAAGTCTGGAACCAACAGGACCCTGAACAGCTTCTACCCCCAAGCCATAAGACTGATAAATACCTAACCAAATAGCTACCCGGACTATCTGCATTGACCCTTTTTGCACTAACTTTTTTGACTCATTAAATACAATGTTGCTACTGTCTATTATCTATCCTGTTGCCTAGTCACTTTATTCCTATACAGTATGTACATATCTACCTCAATTACCTCGTACCCCTGGACATGGATTTGGTAATGGTACCCTGTGTATGTATCCATATTATCGTTACTCATTGTGTATTTATTATTACTTTTATTACTTTTCTATTATTTCTCTATTTTCTTTCTCTCTGCATTGCTGGGATGGGCGTGTAAGTAAGCAAGTGATGAATACAATTTTAGGAGCTCATCAAGGTGGGCGTCTGTTGTGCTGTAGTGTGGTTGATTTACAAGCAGCCTTCCCTGCCTGGCCTGACAGACATTAGTGACATTGTGTTGGTAGAGGATGACGGAAGAAGGAAAGGGAAGAGAAAAGACACAAAGTAATAGGAAACAAAAGGAAAGGAAAGGAAGGAAGGCAACCATGGCTCACTAGGTGTATTGTAGCCTGAGTGTGTGACTGTGTGTACAGTAATGTCCTGCTAGAACCACAAACTGAACATAGCAGGTAGAATGTAGGCTAGCGTTACTAAAGTTCATATCAGTTCCCACTCAAGAAAATGTGAAAGTTTAACAATTATTTGTCATAGTAGGAATATCACACCGGATACTAAGTGCAATTTCCTCTGAGTAGTTTTTGAGTGGAAAACTTGAATGGCTCTATCTTATTGAGTGACTGCCATTTCCCAGCCCTCAATGAGGCACAGAGAGCAAATTATCTGAAACTGCCTTGCCATGAATGGAAGCTAAAAAACCATTTTCCCACCATTCCCATAGCATCCAATCAGTACAGAGTGAGAGCAACGCTTTGTGTTTCCTGGGGGAATGTGTTGCTGTGTGACTCGGGGTCATGAGGTGACTGTTAGTTCAGCTGTAAATGGTATCAATGTTTTTGCAGTCTGTGCCACCCTGTGAGCAAACATGCAGGCTTTGACCCCGCTCTGCCCCCCCCCCTTCTTTTCTGCTGTGGAGAAGCTTTTGGGTGTGTGTGAGTGTTTGTCTCTGTGTGTGACAGTCCCATCTCCTGACTCCTAGATCTCCTGACTCCCACCAGCACATAGAGCAGCTCCTTCAGGCTGAGCTTCACTCCACTCCACCACCCCTGCTGTCACCCAGGCCGGATCTGTCGCTCACAAAGCTCCCAGCCTCCCTGCACCGCACAGCGCCGCACCCCGCCGCTCGCCAGTTACTCAGTCCGCTTTGTTATCCAAACTGTCCCGCTTGATTGCCTTGGATTCGATTCCAGATAACCCGAGTCTTGCTGTGAACGTGTGTTGGGGGAGGAGGTATATCTTAACTGTCAGACTTCAATTCAAAAACAGCGTGGGGGGGGGGGGAGGGGGGGAGAGACAATGTTTCTTGCAAAACAACTTGGAGAGTGTCAAACCAACCCACTGGACACAAACTGGTTTGTCAACGTATTGTGACATGGAATCTGCATGGAAAATACATTGGATTTCCCCAAAGTAGTTTTGAGGGTAAAATTCAAACCACAGGATTATGTCATCATGGTAACCAATCTTCAACATAGATAAACCTTTTATAAAAATATGTTGAATTTGTACCTTTGAAACAATGAAACAGCTAATGGGGATGCTAATAAAATACCCCAATACCAAATTGTGCGTAGGTGGCATGCTGTTATAGTGTTCACACAGGTGCATAGGTACCATCACAAAAAACTTGCAACCTACTTTAACCTCTACAGTATGTCTATACAATGATATCAGCATTGCGTGGCACTGAATCAACCTATCCACATCAACAGTTTCACTGCCAACCTGTCTGTCATACCCCCTGTGCGGTCCACAATGTGTAGCTCCACTTGCTGTGTTTATTTTCAAGAAACCAGACCCCTTATTAGCAACAGAAGTGCTCCCGTGTCCTTTTTGCCGAACAGAAGGCTCCTTATAAATAGCTATAAGACTACTTGAGTGGAAACTGGAAACTGTCCTTCCGACGCAGCAGATTGCAAACGGGAGAAACAGAGACATTGCTTGTCCCTGTTGAGAGAAAGGCCCTGCTAGAATGTAGGTTTTGATAAGGCTGTATGTTGCTGTGTAGAATAGTGCGTCTGGCTGGGCAGATAGGACAGAACAGAAGGGGTTTCTACTCTGGGTTATTGAGCTGCGTTATTGGCAGCTGGGGCATGCTGGAGCCAACACGACAGAGGGTAGGCTGCAGCACTGACTGTGTAACCCAGAGCCCAGGAACTCTTCAGATGATTCATGGAGTCACTAGTCGTCCGTCCGTTGTCCGTCCTCACCGGGTCGTGGTTCTCTCTCTGTGACGGCCAATTGGACGCTGTATACAAACACATCGCTTGATGAGAACGTTTGTCTCACTTAGCTAGCTAAGTGCCTCTCTTACAAACTGTACAATCACCTGTATGAATATCTCTCACTGGGTACAGTGGTGGAATATTATTTGTATGGTAATTTGCCCTTTGCCATTGGGATACTGATGGGAACATTTCCCTTAGCTATGTGCCTTTACAACAACAATAAGATACTGCATGTCTTTCATTTAGAGAACGG
Source organism: Oncorhynchus nerka (assembly GCF_034236695.1). Lineage (NCBI taxonomy): Eukaryota > Metazoa > Chordata > Actinopteri > Salmoniformes > Salmonidae > Oncorhynchus > Oncorhynchus nerka. The sequence goes on along the minus strand of NC_088399.1, from coordinate 89,355,066 downwards.
TGTAAATCATTTGTACATTGCTGTGATGCCCCATGCTAATAATCAGGGTTGGATAGGTTACTTTCTACCTGTAATCCGTTACAGGTACTAGTTACCTGTCCAAAATCGTAATCAGGAACGTGACTTTTGGATTACACAAACTCAGTTACGTAATCTGATTACATTTAGCTACTATTAGATTACTTTCCCTTGAGAGGCATTAGAAAAATACAAAAATGTATGTTACCAATTGAACGACATCTATGGAGCAGGATAAATCATTGTTAAAAGTTTACATAGCTGGCCATCTATGGGTGTTACATTTTACTTTATGGGTTGGTTTTATAGGCTGCTTCTAACCCATCGCTTTCTACTACATATGATAATACGATTAAATTATATCTTTACATTAAAAATCAAAGTCTATCAGAATTTCAGTCATTCCAATAAATGTTATACCCCTTGATCTTCAAGAATAGTCCTTGGAAATATGGAAGGATAGATTAGCCAAATTGTTTTACCTGAGCATGACACCAAAACGAAGGATTTAGTAGCCAGCCCTACTCTGTTGTTAATGATTTTGATGTCATGGAGGACTGATTGGGCTCATTGATTCCAGTTGAAAAATAAATGCTGCGCTCATGGAATGGCTTTGAGCACTACTGAAAAGTGCAATTTACATGTGAAAAATGAATGCCATATTCTGCATTTGCTATAGGCCGATTGTTTACCTTTTTGTTGGTGACACTTTGACACCTTGATAATATGCAGCTGTTTAAAGGGCAAATCCACAGATGAAACGATAACAAAACTGTCACCCCATGTCTGTTTTGGTAAAAAGCTGAGGTATGGGGAAATGTAACCACTCTCATATGAAAAGACAAAGCTATGGATGCAAGGACTGAACACCAATCATATAAAATGTATAGTTTTAACCATGTTATGAGGCTATACAGTGTTTGTTTGCATTTACTATCTTTACAAACATTGGAGAAAAACAAGCTTATATTTTGGGTTCTCATGGAGTGTGATAGTTGAACCAAGGTCATGATGCATTTAAAAAGGTATATTCTTCAAGAATATAATGCATATGTATATAAAAATGGATGTAGCAACTACATATTGCCTCTTTAAGTCAATCAAAAGTGTGTGAGTTTGAGCATGTGTCCATTAGGCCTACGGATAATTGTATCAGCATGAATTAGATTGAGCAATAAAAGCCTGACTTTTATTCCATAGGCTGGGATCCGCACTATGCAGCTGTTTTCCATAGGCTGGGATCTGCACTATGCAGCTGTTGTTCCATAGGCTGGGATCCGCACTATGCAGCTGTTGTTCCATAGGCTGGGATCTACACTATGCAGCTGTTGTTCCATAGGCTGGGATCTACACTATGCAGCTGTTGTTCCATAGGCTGGGATCTACACTATGCAGCTGTTGTTCCATAGGCTGGGATCTGCACTATGCAGCTGTTGTTCCATAGGCTGGGATCTGCACTATGCAGCTGTTTTCCATAGGCTGGGATCTGCACTATGCAGCTGTTGTTCCATAGGCTGGGATCCGCACTATGCAGCTGTTGTTCCATAGGCTGGGATCTACACTATGCAGCTGTTGTTCCATAGGCTGGGATCTACACTATGCAGCTGTTGTTCCATAGGCTGGGATCTACACTATGCAGCTGTTGTTCCATAGGCTGGGATCTGCACTATGCAGCTGTTGTTCCATAGGCTGGGATCTACACTATGCAGCTGTTGTTCCATAGGCTGGGATCTGCACTATGCAGCTGTTATTCCATAGGCTGGGATCTACACTATGCAGCTGTTGTTCCATAGGCTGGGATCCGCACTATGCAGCTGTTGTTCCATAGGCTGGGATCTACACTATGCAGCTGTTGTTCCATAGGCTGGGATCCACACTATGCAGCTGTTGTTCCATAGGCTGGGATCTGCACTATGCAGCTGTTTTCCATATGCTGGGATCTACACTATGCAGCTGTTGTTCCATAGGCTGGGATCTACACTATGCAGCTGTTGTTCCATAGGCTGGGATCTACACTATGCAGCTGTTGTTCCATAGGCTGGGATCTACACTATGCAGCTGTTGTTCCATAGGCTGGGATCTACACTATGCAGCTGTTGTTCCATAGGCTGGGATCTGCACTATGCAGCTGTTGTTCCATAGGCTGGGATCTGCACTATGCAGCTGTTATTCCATAGGCTGGGATCTACACTATGCAGCTGTTGTTCCATAGGCTGGGATCCGCACTATGCAGCTGTTGTTCCATAGGCTGGGATCTACACTATGCAGCTGTTGTTCCATAGGCTGGGATCCACACTATGCAGCTGTTGTTCCATAGGCTGGGATCTGCACTATGCAGCTGTTTTCCATAGGCTGGGATCTACACTATGCAGCTGTTGTTCCATAGGCTGGGATCTACACTATGCAGCTGTTGTTCCATAGGCTGGGATCTACACTATGCAGCTGTTGTTCCATAGGCTGGGATCTACACTATGCAGCTGTTGTTCCATAGGCTGGGATCTGCACTATGCAGCTGTTGTTCCATAGGCTGGGATCTACACTATGCAGCTGTTGTTCCATAGGCTGGGATCTACACTATGCAGCTGTTGTTCCATAGGCTGGGATCTACACTATGCAGCTGTTGTTCCATACGCTGGGATCTACACTATGCAGCTGTTGTTCCATAGGCTGGGATCTACACTATGCAGCTGTTGCAAGAGAGCATTTTTCACAAGCTGCCCACTGGTTTCAAAAACAATGATTGACAGGCAGCTTAAACATCTGTAATTCAACCATTATTGGGTTCAAATACACATTTAGATGTGTGATCAGCCATCCACAACAACCACAATCCGTAAGGCGGCAAATGGCTAAATGAGAGAGCAGCAGTGTGATTCACATCAATGCGCCATGTAGATATCTATAATAAGTCATATCCGTATCGCCATAGACTACACCACTGCTGTCATCCTCACCTCCAAGCCTTTTTTCTATTTGGATAATCTTTGCCGCCTGCCGACAGCAGTCTCACCATTGGAAGACGTACTGTAGCTTGGACAGTAGCCCACAAAAGCCTACAAAAGCCTATTCCTGCAATCCATCTAACACATTTGGTGTGTCGTCAGAGTGGTCCCTAATTTATGGTCAGACTCACTCACGTTGAACAAATATAAACCTTTTTCAATGCTGATTTGAATGTCATTGAGAAAACAGAGAAGTGGAAAAGCTTCTTTTTTCCCCCGCAAACATCCCATTCTGAATTTAAAAGTAATCCTCGAAATAATCATCTAGTTTTTCAAATTGTCTGTCATGTGTTTACAATATTTTTGCTGTTAACGTAACGGATTACAGTTACAGTTTGGGTTGTAATCCCATACATGTAATCAGTTACTCTCCAACCCTGCTAATAATTCCCTATATATTCATGAAAGCTTGGAAATATAGATTTTTGTAGATTTGGATCAATTACCGACAGAATGTTTCTTGAAATGTTACCAGTCATTAGATGATCTAATTATTGTAATTAAATAATCATGGGTGTCAGTCAACCATCTTCATTGTTGAGAAAAATATTTTAAATAACACAAAAAAGTTGGCCGTGATTTGTAATAGCTCGGATTGATGAGTATGAATTCAGGGCTGTTTTGGCCATTGTTCATATAAATCTTTCATTACTATAATGCTCTCTACTTTGATTAGTAGCATTGTTCAGTTTCTAACACAAAACTAACAGAACAATGCAGTGGGCCAAACTTGAACCCTATTCCCTATATAGGCCCTGGACAAAAGTAGTGCTCCGTATAGCGTAGGGAATGGGGTGCTATTTGGGACGTAGCCTTTGGCAATCTGATTCTGCCTGCCTGTCTGTGCTGGGATGTGATTTTCTGTAACTAAAAAGCTGTATGTGTCCCCATCTCTCCAAGGCACTACTGTATGTTGTTGCTTTGCATAATCAGTGCTAGTCACATGACATAAGGGCCCAAGGGGAGGATGTTATGAAATAAAGGGTTAATCACTACCATTGTAAACTGACATGCCTTCTCAGATCGATTCATCCCCAAATAAATCTTAGCATGTAACCCAAGTCCCTGATGTGTAACCCAAGTCCCTGATGTGTAACCCCAGTCTATAATGTGTAACCCCAGTCTATGATGTGTAACCCCAGTCTATGATGTGTAACCCCAGTCTATGATGTGTAACCCAAGTCCCTGATGTGTAACCCCAGTCTATGATGTGTAACCCCAGTCTATGATGTGTAACCCAAGTCCCTGATGTGTAACCCCAGTCTATGATGTGTAACCCCAGTCTATGATGTGTAACCCAAGTCCCTGATGTGTAACCCCAGTCTCTGATGTGTAACCCCAGTCTACGATGTGTAATCCAAGTCCCTGATGTGTAACCCCAGTCTATAATGTGTAACCCCAGTCTATAATGTGTAACCCAAGTCCCTGATGTGTAACTCCAGTCTATGATGTGTAACCCCAGTCTATGATGTGTAATCCAAGTCCCTGATGTGTAACCCCAGTCTATAATGTGTAACCCAAGTCCCTGATGTGTAACCCCAGTCTATGATGTGTAACCCCAGTCTATGATGTGTAACCCAAGTCCCTGATGTGTAACCCCAGTCTCTAATGTGTAACCCCAGTCTATGATGTGGAACCCAAGTCCCTGATGTGTAACCCCAGTCTATAATGTGTAACCCCAGCCTATGATGTGGAACCCAAGTCCCTGATGTGTAACCCCAGTCTATAATGTGTAATCCCAGTCTATGATGTGTAACCCCAGTCCCTGATGTGTAACCCCAGTCTATAATGTGTAATCCCAGTCTATGATGTGTAACCCCAGTCCCTGATGTGTAACCCCAGTCTATAATGTGTAATCCCAGTCTATGATGTGTAACCCCAGTCCCTGATGTGTAACCCCAGTCTATAATGTGTAACCCCAGTCTATGATGTGGAACCCAAGTCCCTGATGTGTAACACCAGTCTATGATGTAGAACCCCAGTCTACGATGTGTAACTCCAGTCTACGATGTGTAATCCCAGTCTATGATGTGTAACCCCAGTCTATGATGTGTAACCCCAGTCTATAATGTGTAACCCCAGCCTATGATGTGGAACCCAAGTCCCTGATGTGTAACCCCAGTCTATAATGTGTAATCCCAGTCTATGATGTGTAACCCCAGTCCCTGATGTGTAACCCCAGTCTATAATGTGTAATCCCAGTCTATGATGTGTAACCCCAGTCCCTGATGTGTAACCCCAGTCTATAATGTGGAACCCCAGTCTATGATGTGGAACCCAAGTCCCTGATGTGTAACACCAGTCTATGATGTAGAACCCCAGTCTACGATGTGTAACTCCAGTCTACGATGTGTAATCCCAGTCTATGATGTGTAACCCCAGTCTATGATGTGGAACCCCAGTCTATGATGTGGAACCCCAGTCTATGATGTGTAACCCCAGTCTATGATGTGGAACCCCAGTCCCTGATGTGTAACACCAGTCTATGACGTGGAACCCACGTCCCTGATGTGTAACCCAAGTCCCTGATGTGGAACCCCAGTCTATGATGTAGAACCCCAGTCTATGATTTGGAACCCCAGTCTATGATGTGGAACCCCAGTCTATGATGTGTAACCCCAGTCTATGATTGCTAACCCCAGTCTATGATGTAGAACCCCAGTCTACGATGTGTAACTTCAGTCTACGATGTGTAACACCAGTCTATGATGTGGAACCCCAGTCTATGATTTGGAACCCCAGTCTATGATGTGTAACCCCAGTCTATGATGTGTAACCCCAGTCTATGATGTGGAACCCCAGTCTATGATTGCTAACCCCAGTCTATGATGTGGAACCCCAGTCTATGATGTGGAACCCCAGTCTATGATGTGGAACCCCAGTCTATGATTGCTAACTCCAGTCTACGATGTGTAACCCCAGTCTATGATGTGGAACCCCAGTCTATGATTGCTAACTCCAGTCTACGATGTGTAACCCCAGTCTATGATGTGTAACCCCAGTCTATGATTGCTAACTCCAGTCTACGATGTGTAACCCCAGTCTACGATGTGTAACCCCAGTCTATGATGTGGAACCCCAGTCTATGATGTGGAACCCCAGTCTATGATGTGGAACCCCAGTCTATGATGTGTAACTCCAGTCTATGATGTGTCACCCCAGTCTACGATGTGTAACCCCAGTCTATGATGTGTAACCCCAGTCTATGATGTGTAACCCCAGTCTATGATGTGGAACCCCAGTCTATGATGTGGGACCCCAGTCTATGATGTGTAATCCAAGTCCCTGATGTGTAACCCCAGTCTATGATGTGTAACCCCAGTCTATGATGTGTAATCCAAGTCT